>NC_089211.1:7897567-8195067 GCF_963930695.1 Labrus bergylta | reverse complement strand
TCACTGAGCGTGTCTGTAGCCGCGTTCGCTCGCTCGCTCCAAAAAAATCATCATCACTCTATCCCGACTCCTTGGCCACAACATTCCACTATCCCCCTCTGTTTGCATTCCTGGCAATCTGGATGAACTTAACACAAACTCAAAATAAATCCTAACACCCTTACTATCGCCAAGAAAACAATACTGCTAAACTGGAAAAGTAGGAGAAAGATCAGCACATCACAATGGTTAGACCTCCTTACACAACAGATATCAAACAACACCTCTCTACAACACCAAAAATGGTCACCATGTGTACAACCTATCCCACCAGTTTTATTTTGTTACTATACTGTCCTCATGTTTTTCTTTGTCCTGTTTGCTCATTTACTTATTTTGTCCCTCTTTCTAATTCATTCATTTTATTTACTCACCCTTTTCCTTTTGATTTGTTTGTTTGTTTGTTTTTGTCTAAATCTGCTTGCAAAACTGTATCGTACCACAGTTCCCCTCTTGTTTGTATTTCTTTTTTTTTATTGTGTGAGTGTGTGCATGCACGTTTTGGTGAACAAAAATTTAATTCAAAATAAAAAAAAAAAACCTGGACTTTGATGGTGAAGCATGCTTAGGCACGATACGGGTTGCCATGTGCGAGCGCGCTCTGAAACATGTTTGAGCCTCTGAGTGACACATAATCACTTAATTGAGGTTAAAACTTGTGCAGACAGACAGACAGCGGACACATTAAGATGTGCTCACCCCGACATCCTCCAGCTGCATCAGTCTCACAGGGTTCTCTCGTTCTCTCTCTGTTTCCTCTCATGTTCTCTGTCAGTTTGTTGAGCGTGTGCAGTCTGAAGAATCAGGAGCACCTGCTGAAGCTGACCGTCTCCACGCTGGACTACAGCACAGACGGTCTGTCTCGGGTCATCCTGTCCAAAGTCCTCACTGCTGCCAACGATGTAAGACTCACCGTTTGTGCTTTTATTCCTTCATACAGCGGCAAAGAAAAGTCTGTTGATTAAAATACAGAGTTAGAATTTGCATCCTGACTGTAAAAGGCGTCAGACTCCAGATAACTGAAGGTGTCGTACAAATCAGTGTTATTGTCAGCCTCTGATCTCTTCCTCACTCGTCTGAACTGATGACAGACCTGCAGGCTGTACGCCACCAAGCACCTGCGCGTCCTCCTGCGGGCAGGCGTGGAGTTCTTCAGTAACTGGGGCATGGAGCTCCTGGTCACTCAGCTCTACGACAGGAATAAGACCGTTTCCATGGAGGCGCTGGACATCCTGGACGAAGCCTGTGAGGACAAGGTGAGGGGGGAGGAAGAAACACAGGAAGTAGAAATACATCTGATGATTTAATGTAAAAAAAAAAAGAAGAAAGGAAATCAGCTCTATGCATGCTGTTCTTCAGGCCAACCTTCACGCTCTGACAGAGATGAGACCAGCTCTGTCTCACCTGGGGGACAAAGGTGTGCTGCTGCTGCTCAGGTGAGGAAACACACATCTGTCTGACTGGATGCTTTTATGAAGGTGAAGGTGATTTGATTCCTGTTGGGCGTGCATGTGTGGAACTTTTCCACCTCTGATCCAGTAAATCTCTGTTTCCTGAACATGAAGTTCAGTTCAGTTCAGTTCAGATCTTTATTGTCCCTGGAAGGGAAATTTGATTTGCAGCAGTGGACACAAAAACACAACAGATAAACAGACATAGGACAGTGCAACACAACCTGATGAAATATAAAACTCACTGATCGTTAACAAGTGTCACTCAAATAGTAATAAATAGATAAATAAATATGATAAATATAAAGTGCAATAGCTCTGCTTGAAAGTGCAGTCAAGGATTTAAAGAAGATTAAGAGCATTAATTGCACAAGTATGTATATCTGTTTGCCTGTACCTCCGACCTGAGGGGAGAAGAACAAATTCCTCTAAGAGAGGATGGTCAGAGCTGGACAAGATAGACTTTGCTTTCCTAACAACTTGTCTGTTCCAGATATCTAACAATGAAAGCTGCTGAGCGCCAATTATTCAGAAGCTTTGTGGAGTTTTTATTGTTGAAGCGGATCTAAAGCCCTTCGAGTTATTGTGACTGAAGCATCCTTTGTGTTTCTGCAGGTTTCTGTCCATCCCAAAGGGCTTCTCGTACCTCAGTGAGAGAGGATACATCTCTTTAGAGATGGAGAGATGGCAGAAGGTGCATTAACAGCAGCACACATCTTTCTGTTCTCAGCTGTTTTCACACATACACTCCTGAAAATATCTAGAACATTTCAGGCCGACTGCCTCTGAAATCTTCCTGAGTTGTTATTTCACATGTGCACCTCAAAGCGGGAGACTTTCACTTTTTTTATTTAGAGGTAGGAAAGAAATCGAGTTAGAGAGAGAACGAGAGAGATAGAGAGAGAGAGTGGGGAACTACATGCGAGAAAGGAGAAACAAACATGCAGCTCACCCCGAAAGCCTTGGGGAGTTTTGTGCATGTGTGAAAGCACCATGAAGAGAACATGTAGCAGCTCTGCTCCTGTGTGTGTCCCTGCAGGAGTTTAACCTGAAGTATGTGGACCTGATCGAGGAGCAGCTCAACGAGGCTCTCACCACCTACAGAAAACCTGTCAACGGAGAGCAATACGTACGCCGCAGCAACCAGAGGTCATGATCCTGCAGTGTGGACTCTGTTTGTCAGAGTTTAAAACAAAGTCAAATAGAAGCCCGGTGTTCACGATGCAGCAGCTTCAGTCCTGAAGTTTAGTCACCAGAAAAGCCTTGATGTCAGTTTTTAACTTCTGGATAAAAAAGCACAAAGTCCAGTGTTCCCTGCAGACTTAAAGGAGCAATCTCTGACCCGTAGTGGTTAAAATGGGAACTGCAGTCCAGATTCTAAACATTGTAGAGAGCTGTCTCCCCCCGCCCCCTCCTCTCGAGAGTCGATGCTCACTCAGGTCACCATGTTGTGGACACTGAAGCTTCAGTGTTTATCCAGCTCTGCATCAGTCTGTAAACCTTTCTGTGTTCTAACCTCTCTCCATTTTTCAAAAGCATCTCCAATATTGATCCTAGTTTGAGCACGTTTCTGCTCATGGAGCTTATTAGAAACATGCAGAGGCTTTTTAGGTCGGGTACAATCACTTCTATCTGAACCACTTCTCTTGACCGCTTCCATCGCTGCAACACCTGTTGGTTTGACCTGATAACTGCTCTCATATCTGGCAAACCGAGGGGTGTCCAAAACGGCCGTGTGGGGGTGCCTTAAAACCGCCTACCTTCTCTGGTCCAAACAAATCCAGATCATTCAGGTCCAGAATCTAAAGTTAGAAGGAGGACATACTGGCTGCTGCATTGTTGTCAGAGAAGCCAGCACTTCAACATAGCATGTTTCCTTAATGTCTGATCATATAGTAAGCTCACTTTATCATTTCACTCACTACACATCTCACTGATTGGAACTTTAAATGATCGTACAGCTCTCATTGACGAGAGATTAAATAATAAATCCTTTACCTGTTATCGGTCTGTATGTCTGGTGCAGCAGGTCACAGAGGCCACATGTGTATCTGCCTGTACACCTGTACGGTCAGCTGGTTCATGATAAGACCGGCTGCCAGCTCCTTCAGGCTCAGGTGAGTTTACCTGTTGGTTAAAACACAGCTGCAGACCGGACTCTGAGCAGCACTTACTTTTATTATCTTTAGATAATATTTGAATACTTATTTGAATCTTTAGACCAAAATGTGTATTAGTTAAAGTCACATATTAGTCATTACTTTTTAGTTTTAGTCAATAACAACTCAAAACATTTTGGGTCGATTAAAGGTAATTTTTGCTCTGACCTGAGGTCTTCTCTCCTCGTCCTTGTGCAGAACGTCGTCCCTGATTTGAGCTTCACCGTTCGCTCTCCTGTCCTGGACCGATGGGAGGGGATCAGGCAGCTGAAGGCAGCTCTCTGGGCCCTGGTCTGCACATTTATTCTGTTCTGCTTGTACAATCTCAGACTGTCAGTCCAGTTAATCCGTTCCTGAAGCCCCCCCTGGTGTCTGTTCCTGCAGGGACACATCGGCACGTCTTCCTGGGGTCTGAACCTGCTGCAGGAGGAGGGGGTGATCCCAGACATCGTGGATCTGGCTCACAGCTGTGAGGTTCTGTCCATCAGAGGGTACGACCCCCGACATGAGTCATTTACTTCAGTGATTATATCATTCTGAATATTAGGTCAGCAGCATGTTGTGGATTTACGAACAGGTCAATGATTGTGTGTCTTCAGGACGTGCCTGTACGTGTTGGGTCTCCTCAGTCGGACTCATCAGGGCTGTGACTCTTTGAAGCAGCAGGGTTGGGACTCTGTGAGACACAGCAAGAGGACTCTTTGGCCCGTGGTCCCGGAGGAGCTCGAGCCTCAAATTCGACTGAGCGCTGAATCCAGGACCATCACCGAGTCCACGAGAAACTCGGCACAGCCCAGTAAGACCAGAGCGTCCAGTAAAGTCATAGTTTAGGTTTCTTTTAAAGGCTTGTAGTAAAGCGTGCGTGTGCGTGTGCGTGTGCGTGTGCGTGTGCGTGTGCGTGTGCGTGTGCGTGTGTGCAGGTGTGTGTGTGCTGGATGCTGATAGGCTCCAGAGTTCTGACATCGCAGAAGACTCCTCCCCCTCTCTATATACCTGTCCAGAACTGATGAAGAAGCTGACCCCCCTCACCACGCTGGCCTCCTGCAGCCACCTCCTGCACTCTCTGTCCCTCCCCAGGAAGAAGATCACCCACTCTGAGGACAGCACCCCAGACCCTGAAGGAGAGCCTGAGGGGGGGCAGGGACTTAAAGAGAATGAAGCGGAGTTCTCTGTTCGCAGAAACAACCAAGTGTCCCGGTGTTGCGAGGGGGACCAGGGGAGCAGCCATAGCCTTGAAGAGGAGGAGGTGAACAGGGAGGAGGAGGGGAACGGGGAGGAGGAGGTGAACGGGGAGAAGGAGGTGAACGGTGGGGAGGAGGTGAACGGGGAGAAGGAGGTGAACGGGGAGGGGGAGATGAGCAGGTTTGGGGAAAACCATCAGAGGGGGACACGCAGCTATGAGCGTTTGGCTGAAGACGGACCCTCTGGAGGGGGCGGAGTTCCGCTGAAGAGCCGGAGCCAGAGCTTTAACACAGACTCCACAACCAGTGGCATCAGCTCCATGAGCTCCAGTCCTACCAGGGAGGCCCTGCATCCCCCCACAGAGACCAGAAAGACCCCCCTGCCTTACTCGACCCGTCTCTCCATCCCCAAGTCCTGCTCTGTCTTCCTGGTCCCTCCTGGCTCCGCCCACACGCTGCCACGGCGCGCTCAGTCCTTCAGGTCCCCGTCGGTGAGCACTCTGAGCAGCTTGGCGGACTGCAGTCTGTTCTGCAGCTCTTCCAGCTGCTGCACCACCCCCCAGGACGCTCTGGGTTACACCACCCTGAGAAGGCTGCAGCACCAACGCATCCAGCCCTGCGTGTCCCACAGCGAGGCCCGGGCATCCCCAGCCAAGGAGATCCTGTTCACCGACACCATCACCATGAAGTCTGGAAGTCTGGACTCCAGACGCACAGCTCAGAGGTGAGGATCCTCAGGTTTGAAACATCAATGAAAATAGAAGAATGAGACTCAGAGACTAGCTGGGGATCAACGCCTCAGTCTGCTGTAGGTTGAAATTGACTGAAGTTGGAGGTTTTTAATCAGTTTAATTGACTAAATTGGGCTCATGCAATAATAATGACAAACAGGCCAGTCACATAGTTAGCTGTGAGCAGGACTCATGATGACTACATCCTGTCAGTCTCTGTCTGCCTTCAGGTTCCTGAAGGCTCTGAGTTTTGCGTCTCTGGACAAGGAAGACCTGCTGAGTCCCATTAACCAGAACTTTCTGCAGAACCCGTCCTCGGTCCGCTCCTTGGTCTCCTCTGGATCCTTCAGCTCCTCTGAGGAGTTTATGGGCCTCGCTCTGCCCGTCAACATCAACAACATGCTCCATGTGGGGACTACTTCATAACAAGATTAAAAAAAAAAAACTTACTCTTCTTTTCCTTCTCTGACGTGTTCAGTCAACTCACACAGACTTTTGTCTCGATTCGTTCAGATCAAAGACACTCCATATTTCCAGAAGAGGCTTAGTCCTCCGTCTGAGGAGCACTCTGCTGGATTCTTCTCTGGAGGAGGATCTGACGGTGAGGTAGCTTTAGCATCCAGTTAGCTTTGCTGTGTTTCCTGAGGTACCTTTAGCATCCTGTTAGGTGTACTGTTTTCTCAAGTAGCTTTAGCATCCTGTTAGCTATGCTATATGTTCTCAGGTAGCTTTAGCATCCTGTTTACTCTAATGTTTGTCCTCAGGTCTCAGCGATGGAAGTCAACCAGCGAGGCTCCGCTCACAGCTCAGCATCACAGAGCTGCTGAACCGGGCTGATCAGAACCAGATCCTGGCCTCGGAGGAGACCGGTCTGCAGGATCACAACCAGAACAACTGTCTGTACTGTTCTGGACTGACTGTGATGGAGTCCAACTCTGAGGACAGGGACACAGGTGGGACAAAGTATTGAAGGAGTCAAATTTCATTAACCTTCATTTAAATCTTTTAAAGGCTCATTTGTGTAATGGAGGTGTGGTTATAGAAATATCTCAGGGTTTGCTGAGGCTGTGGAGGAGCAGCCCAATGTGAGATCTGTTCATGGGGCCCAGATAAATCCTGAAGACGCTCCTGACTGAATATATAACGCATAGATTATTGAGCTGCTCAGTGAAGCCTTCGTGATACTAATTAATTGTCCTTGTTATCGTCTTCTTCAGAGCCCACAGACGCCCCGCTGTGTCCGGAGAGGCTAGGTCCAGCTTCCTCTCAGCAGCTGGAGGTCCTGGTCCAAACCGATCCGTCAGGAGGGTCAGGGTGCAGTGACTCTGTGTCTCGGGGGTCAGCGGGGAGCCAACACAGCACAGAGATGGTTTTAGGTGGGTGCCTATCACCGAAGTTGTGAGAGCAGAGCCACAAGTGTGTGTACACCAACTTCAGGGCCTTTGTGACTGCACAAACTGGCAGACAGCATCTGGATTCACCATGGCAACGGCAGGCATGCCTGTTTGATGTGTCCTCCCCCTCCTATCACCAAAGATATGAACGAGAGAAACGTTGGCAGGAAACATGTGCAGACCTCCAGCTGACAGGGGAGATTTGTCATGATTTAGCTGCTGGCATTTTTGACTGCGCTTGTATTTGAGGTGTGCATATGAGACCACTGAAATACACATCTAAAACATCTGTGGGAGGACACATTATGTGTGAATCCCCCGTCCTGAATTTAACTCAAGCAGTGTGAGCGCATAAATCGTGAGCTTTGCTTGTGAGTCATAAATGATTCAGTCGTGCAGAGTGAGCAGACATTTTTACAATTGCACGATGTATTTGCAGCCTCAGAGTTATATTCTTCTTCACATGTCTGCATTTTCAAACTTAACGTTTTCAGTTACTGGTTGTTGTCCCTGAACCTCCATATCTCCAGTCTCACACCGCTTCATCGTCTGTTTGAACTCTGACAGGTGTGAAGCTGATCGCAGAGGATGCTCCTGCAGGTCGGGTTCTCCTGAGGAAAGAGGTTCTCCGTCTGATCATCAAACTCAGCTCATCAGTGGGGACAAAGAACCACGAGACCAGCCTGCTGGCGTGAGCCTAAAGACATTTAATAACTTTAATAAACTGCTTTTAAACAGTACAGAGTAAACGTCCCACTGACGTCAGGATGATGATACTCTAATACATTGCTAGCTGTCCAGCCTGTCCTGATGTGTCGTTTAATGTGTTTACTGTCCAGTATAAAGGAGAAGTTTCCGTCTGCGTTTGATGACGTCTGTCTGTACTCTGAGGTTTCCTTCCTGCTGGCTCGCTGCTCGTTCCGTCTGACATCACGCCGCTTCATTCAGGAGCTCTTCCAAGATGTTCCCTTCACACCGGTAAGGAGAAAAAATCTCCTTCATGATTTTATGGGTTCAACAGGAAACAGCTGATTACAAATTTGAGTATAGAGAGGACCGGTGAAGGACCGAGAGAACCTTTAAATGACCCGTTTATTGCTCGTTTCTCGCTGATAACAAACGAGCGTGTTTAAATGAATCACTCCTGACTGAAGTCACCTGCTGTTAATCTACCTGTGCATTGTGTCTGTGTGTCTCAGTTGTATGAGGAGGCAGAGAGCGTCCTGTCAACATCTCCAAAGAGACCCTCGTCTCCACACTCTGACGCCTGACTCCCCCTGAATGCACCACGGACTCCCCTGGACTCACCGCCTGGAGACCCCACACCTCCATCATCCCTCAGTCTGTGTCTGAAACCCTACTCACTGTATACTGCTTTAGAGCCTCACACTGGACTGTTCATAATATATTAATCATAGTCAGAGTCTTATTTACAGACTTTATTTACAGAGCTTTTATTTTGAAGGCACACAGAGGGGGAATTGTTTTGCTGATCACTGGAAAGTTTGAGCGCCAGGTCTCTTATAAATACTGCGGCGCAGTTACCACCAACTCGCAGCAGACACTCGTTTTTCACTTTAACTTAAAGTCAGGGTTGGTAATTTTCTCCAGATCCACTTTTTCAGGTTTTGGTTGAAATTGTCTTTAGGTCCTGACACAAATTAATAACTCATGTTCTCTGAAAAAGGAACAAAGTAAATCCATCATCTGTATCAGTTGTAAGCCTGTAAAAACTTCAACCAATGTCTACCAAAAGGTACCAATCTGATGAACCAATCACATGCCTCCCTGTCTCCCTACTCGCTCTCTACCCCTTGCAAGCACGAGCACACACTCAAAGCAAGAGCTGAGGTCCGCTTCTGGAGCAACGTCGCTTGTTCATGTAGCGAGGGGCGTGGCTTTTTTGAATGCTACTTTCAAAATCATGCTATTTTTCGAAAATTACCAACTCTACCTTTAACGTGGCTGTTAGCGCCGCTTTTTGTGAGTTAGACGCTTTTTACGATGAGGCTGATTTGCTTATGAAGGGGGCAGTTTTTACCTCAAGTGACTGTTAACGACTCAGCCTCACGTATGGACGTACAGAGACGCTGTTTGCTCTGCAGCGCAGTAAGCGGTGCATTTAACCCTTTGTGTGTGATTTTTGTGAATTTGACTGAGTCAGTTTGACTCATTTGCACAGGTTTAGCGGACGCAGCAAAAGCCACATGACCCTTTTGTGAATCAGCCTCTGAGTTTTTATAAAGCATCGCACTATTTGGCTGCAGCGGAGCCGACAGACACTCTACATTCAAACAAGCATGCACACGCTTTTTCTATGATTGACAAGTAGCAAAAAACATTTCAATCTAGATGTTTCTGTGAATTTCTCATGTGTGACACATTTCTCTGCGGTGTGTAATATGTGCAGGTAGAAATGCTTTTTAGAAGGAGAGCTTACTTTGATCGTGGAGAACCCAGTTTTTGGACGCCCGCCTCCCGCCCGCAGTAACAGTGAAAGTGCTCGTTCCTGCGATCTTTGCGTTGCGCCCCATGCTGCCGTCCATACTGCGTTATGTAGAGTAAGATGTAAAGACTGAAGGGTTCGTAATAAAGTCTAACATCTGTAATTTATTAATTATAATAACTTTTGTTAATTTATCTCACAGTAATCTAACTCACAGGTTCAGGTATCAGAGTCTTGTTAATGATCGGAGGTTTGCACATGACAGGGCGATAAAAGTAGAAAAGTCGGACAATCTTCGCTCTTCTTCATGAATGTTCTTGTGTTTCAAATACATGGGCCAGACGTGGCCATCGAACAGGCCGGGGGGGTCTGGCACAGTGTAGTTCCTAAAGCAATATTTAAAGGCACGGACTGACAGCAGAGGACTCCGCTCCTCTGACACGATAGCAATAATGATTTTTTTGTGATGAATGTTTGACTTGAATACTCAAACGTACGTTAGATATGAAGTGTTATTTATACTGATCAATGCTACACACTGCCTGCATGTACTCACTTTTAAAAATATCGTTGAAACTTTGCATAGGAATAGTCCGCCGTTGTTATGAGTTCCAGATTTATGAGGAGAGGTTCACAATCACCCACTCATACATGTCCATGGGGTCCGATCACACAGAGATTGAAAAGCGCCTGAGCGTATCTGGGGAGAAAACAGCGGGGAGCGCCTGTGGAGCGGGGCTCCGTGCATATGGGCGACCAAATAAAATAGGTGGGAAAAAATGAAATAGAGCAAACCTTTGCTTTGCTCCGAGACGAGGAGGGGAAATGTCATAAAAAGGAGGTAAAGCCTCCTAATTGTTTTTTTTTTTTAAAGATTTATTTTTGGGCATTTTGTGCCTTTACTGAAGAGATAGGACGGTGGATAGAGTCAGAAATCATGACATGAGGGAAAGGAGCCAGAACCCGGGCCGCCCGCCCGGAAGACCACAGCCTCCATACATGGGGTGCACATGCCAACCACCGCGCCACCAGCGCCCCGCCTCCTACTTGATTTGATTGGCTTCAACCTAAAGTGACACTGAAGCGTGCTGTGACTCCACGTCTTGAGCTGAGGAGTCGGAAAATGTTTTCACTTAAAGCGCACCCAAAAAACAGCTACAAAAAAACGCACCGTGCAGCAGCAGAAAGGAGTGCCCTGCAAGCATGCTGTACCCGAGGAAAACAAAGGTTCTGCTGGCGACGCTTTTCTAGCGATGCGTCTCCGTGTGACCGGGCCCTTACTTTACATATCCACACTGAGGGGTAATCGTTCTTAAATTTGACAGATTAGAGGTCCACAGGTAATCCTTATCCTGCTCAAATTGGGCTTCATGGTGCATTCCATTTACCTCAGATGTGAGGTCACACCCGAGTTGACTCCATTTCCTGTTGGTATAAAGTTGGAAAAGCAACATGGCCTAATGCAAAACTGGAGGGTCTGACCTCCGGAAATATAGTTTTTGACTTCTAAACTTGATTTTTATTTAATTTACCCTCCCCCGCTTCAGTAACCGATCCAAAAGCAGAACAGTCCAAACCAAGTCTGCTGGCTAAGTTCCTCCAAAACCAAAAAGAACAGGTTAAAAATTTCTTTGAAGCAGGAGGACCTTTGTTGTGTTAGCTAACAGCAGAAGATAACGACACACTGTGTTGATAGTCTGCATGTTAAAGCAACATGACAACACGTCCACTACAGAACCTGAACGATTCTGTCGGTTTGATCGATTGAATTACACAGAAACGAGACTTAAGAAACGTTTTCAAATGGAACGCACTTTAACCCTTCATTCACCGGACGTCTGACACAACGGACAGACGAGTGTAGCACAACACGACAGACTGCTCATTTTGATCTGCTGTTAACGATTTGTAACACTTTCATGACTGCTGCAGCGAAATAATAAACCCTGAGAAAGGCTCGAGGACTATGACAGGGAGACAAAGTTAACAATCCAGCAAAAGAAAAATTAATTAAGGGAGCTAATTAGTTTGCTTTAAAAGCAGCTGATTCATCAGTTTAAACACAAGCTAAGATTAAAACAAAAGTCGTGAATTCAACACAGCAGCAAACTGATGCATTCATCAGATGTACTTCTTTTGATTTTAACAAAACTTTGCACAAAGAACTCAAACATATCAAACTGTGAATCGCTCTTGAGGATCACGAGGAGACTAAAGGTCTTTCTGGACAAAAAGGCTGAGGTCCTTGTTGAACACTGTGTGCCATATTAACTTTAACAAGTCACTTTATTCAGTCTGAGACCGAACTGTATCAGAGCACACTCGGCGACAGGGTTAGCATGGTTAGCACGATTAGCACAATTAGCATTGTTAGCTTGCTTCTCCTTGTCTGTTTTCATATTCTTGTAGCGATGTTTCATGGCCACTCAAACCTCAGTTTGTGCTTTGAACTGAACTTTATAATGAAATGTAACCTTCTTCTGTTTTGATGATGTAGCTTCTTTGAATAAAAATGTTTAACTGAAATAATGTAAATGTGCAATTTAAGGAGAGACCTCCTGCCTTTGGTATTTAACATTTCACAACATGCAACATGCAACATGTGCTCTGTTCTGTAGAGACTTTGACACTAAGAACTGTAACGACTGAAGTGGTCTGAAATAAAGAGGAACTAAATGAAAACGTGTGTCTGTCTATATTTCTACGATGGCCGACAAGGGCGACCGACCTGCAACAGCCGAAACGACTTCATTAAGAAAAACACAACATGTCTATATCTCTAAGTGTGTTGTGTCAATGCGTTCATTTAACTGCTCCTGATCGAGCTGGAGCCTCCCTCGTCTCGTATCTTAAATATCAATCATGTTTGAGCCGCCTCCGATGGAAAACCTGCAGCAGCCAATGAGAGCGAGCGGACTGGGATGTTTCACTTTAACAGCTCACAAACATGGCGGTGAACATAAATACAACTGAGCCTCGAGCTGAGACAGATATTGAAGAAGAAGAACTATGGCGACAACACGAGTGTCTTTATAAAGTCTCATGAAGACAAACCACATAACCAGCTGACCCCTTCCATCGTCCTCCATGTTTGTTTTTCTCCTGAAGTCAGAGTGAGTTTCTGTGAGAAGATGTTGAAAACTGTGGTCGCCCACATTTTTGAATTGGTTGCAACCCTAAACAATAAATTCACCTGCTTATCTCCCTTACTCTCACCTGTCAATAATAATCTGTTCCACGGAGCGCCACCTACAGGCCTGTAGCGCTTCCTTTAAGGACTTGCAGCTTTCGTCTAAATGCAGATATTTTCTCAATATGTATCTTTTTGATTTAGCATCGTTTATGGATTTTCAGCAGGTTTGATGTTCATACAGTTTGAAGCACTTTCTTTTTTTTTGCAGCTCGTCGTATTTGTCTCAGACTTTAGCATCTGCTTTTAAAAACATCTTTTTAAACATTTTTCTTTGTTTGTTTTTTTCTGCCGTTGCAGGTCGGTTGCCCTTGTCGGCTACCGTACGTTTTCCCTCTGTTAAAACATTGTGATCTGAAATGTTGATGAGATCAGAACGAACAATTTACATCACATCAATGCAGAGAACAAAAATACAGACAGAGCTGTGAGAAGAGAGCAGAATCTGAAACACACACACACACACACACACACACATGGATCGACCTTCAGACTGTCCTCATTCATCTCTAACACACACACACACACACACACACACACACACACACACACACACACACACACACACAGTTAAAACACCTGCTGTTCCCCCAGAGGCCACTAGAGGACGCACTTGAGGAGGCATGTACCTGCATTCAGAGAGAGACATCCTGAAGCAGAGAAGAACCTGATCCTGTTCATCAAATCCTCTGAATATCTCTGCACATACAGACCACATCAGACAGAATTAACAACTTTTAAATTAATATGACTTTACTCGTTGCCATGGTTATTTATCTGATCTGGTGTAGATGTTATCAAAATATTTAAATGTGTTGCAGAGACTCAAACATCTGTGATAAGTGTGTGAAACATCAGGAGCTCATGGTTTCATGTTTCAGTTGAGTTCATGTCTCTAAATGTTCGAGCTGTTACTGCACAGGCCTGCTCTATAGTGAACTGAAATCCATCAGTCTTTGAACGCACCACCAAGTCCTTCTGTCCCTAATTTAATCCCCACCACTCCATGTTGCTCTGAAAATAAAACACACAGCTGAGATACACTGTTCAGGGAGGGGTGGGGGGTGAATGGCACTCAACTTTTCACTTTGATTTGACTAATAACAAAGACACATGACTGTAAAATAATTTAAAAGAGATTTGGACACTTTCATTTTTGAAAGATTTGTTAGGGTATTTCCTGCCTTTATTTAAAGAGACAGTACAGTGGACATAGTTGGAAATTGGGGCGAGAGAGAGAGAGAGAGAGAGAGCAGGAGACATGCAGGAAAGGAGCCACAGATCAGACCCAAACCCGGGCCGCCAGCTTCAAGGACCTTGCACAGCCTCCGTACATGGGAGGTGTAAACCTACCACATGGCCACTGGTGCCCCTGGGATACATTTTTTTTTCAAGTTATTGTATTTTAGTTATTTATCATAAAAACCCTATGTATGGAAGAGGATTAGGGCAGGACTTGAGAAATAAATAATGTTAGGGGAAGATTTTTTTTTTTTTATTGTGCACTTAAAGTTGCATAAAGTTTAAATACAATCTTGTGAAATTTCCACTTTATTCTCAACATTGTTAGACACACAAAATCTTCCTCCTCTCAGCAGCAGCTCGGTCTGTAGGGACTTGGGTTGGGATCTGGACGGTCACCATGTTCAAGTTCTGGTGCGGACCAAGTCTGGAAACTGGTCTGGTAGCTGGAGAGGTGCCAGATCACTTCCTGAGCACTGCCGAGGCGCCCTTGAGCAAGGCTCTGAACCCTGTCCACCACCTCAGGAGCGCTTGCTGTGGGCAGCCCCCCCTCACACTGATCTCTCTCCATCAGTGTCTGTTTGTGCATGTGTGTGTATGCCATTCTGTGTGTGTGTATGTAGCATGTTCAATAACAGAGTGTAGAATGTATTTCTATTTATTTCTCATACCTGGCCCTAATCGTCTTCCGTACTTATGAGTCACAGACTTCAGAGATGTTTATATTTCCCAGCGGGTGAGTGCTGTATCATCTCAGAGAGCGCCCTGTGATTATTTAAAACATTAAAATCTCTGCAGAACCTTTTTAACGAATCATAGTTGTTGTGACCCGTCCTGATCCTACAAACAACGAGCTTCCAGGCAGCCCGTGAAGGCACCACAGATGCACCTGCGTCTTGAGAACGCTGGCTTAGAGCCGCCCTGTGATTGGCCGGTTGAGACAGTGGGCGGGCCGTGTGCTCTGAGCGGAGCGGCTGATTAGGCAGAACACCTGGCTGTCAGGCTCTGAGCTCCTACCTGTCACTTCCTGCTGTCTCCTTTTATTCATTTTCACTTCTTTATTCGACACGGGCTCGTTTTCACGTCACGGCCGTGTGTGTATGACTCCGGCTCATGAAGCCCGCACGGTTCGCGGACCCTGCGGCACACACGTTACGACCTTGGCTTCATGTTCGTCTCAAAGGAGGAGTAACCCCCCCCCCCCCTCTCTCAGGAGCTGCTGGAGATCACCGCTTGGGTTTAATTAGCCTCCGTGCGGGACTGTAATGTGAGCTCTTCATCATCATCGTCTTCATCAAAACACCGAGCCGAGGGCGGCGCAGAGAGGGACACTGCCCGGGAAAAGGTAGGAGCAGAGCGGGGAGAGGAGGCTGTGGGGCTCGGTCACAGAGAGGGAGCAGGCCTGGCTCTGAGACTGTGTGTCGGGCTGTGTAAATGTGTATATATATATGTGTGTGTGTGTGTGTGTGTGTGTGTGTGTGTGTGTGTGTGTGTGTTTGTGTGTGTTTGTGTGTGTGTGTGTGTTTGTTGTTGGGGGTGTCATAGAACTCGCTGTCATAAAACATGACACACACACCGACATTGCCGCTGTGTTTACGTGTGTTGTCTGTGAGTCTCTCTGTGAATCTGAGCCATCAAAACACGTCTGAGTGAGGCAGGGCCGGACTCTGATTTTACAGGGCCTGAACCACAACATGACGCGCCCCCCCCCCCCCCCCCCCCTTCCCTGCAGTGAAACAAAATGTACTATACAGTTTTATAGTTCTCATTAAATGTCTAGTCTCACTGATCATACTGAATTACTGATCTGGAATAAAAACAGATCTGTTCTTTGGTGTTTTTGCACCACATTATGACACTGAAAAGATCCTCGTAGATCTGCTTTCTTGGACTTAGAACTTCATTTCGTACGTACTAATACAACCTCTCCTGCTCCGCACCTGCACAGATACCTAGAATAGAGTAGTGGTGTTACAGAGAATCCTGCAGATACTGATTGAGGAGAATTGCTTGTTTTAATCTTGCATATTTTAGTATTTGGGTTCATACTCTGTTATTGAGTGACCTGCTACTCACAAATAGGCTGGAAGTACACACATGCACAAACAAGACCTTTATGGAGAGGGGTCAGAGTGAGGGGCTGCTACACAGGGAGTGCACCAGGGCCGTTGTTGGGGGTTTGGTGTGCATAGGTCAAGGGCACCTCGGCAGTACTCAGGAAGTGGCCTGGCATCTCTACAGCAACCGGACCAACTTCCATACTTTGGTCTGAACCGGCAACCGTTTCGGTTTCCAACCCAAGTCTGTACAGACTGCACTACTGCTGTTCCAATGATTCTAAGGCTGTCTACACACGAGACGATTTAGAGCCCGATTTACCATCCCACCCCCACCCAACATCTGGGAGGCGTGGCCCGATTCAAGGTTGTTTCTTTCCTCCTCTTTGAGAGTAAACTGAATATATTTGGGCTGTAAAAGATCAATCAATCTTTATTTGTATAGCGCCAATTCATAAGAAGTGTTACCTCGAGACGTTTTACAAAAGAGCATATCTTACTCATTGTTAAGAAAAATGAGATGGTGGTAGTTTGGAGAAGGTGCAGGAAGGATTTCTCCTTTGTGTTTCTCTCGTTCCTGTTGTCCACACTTCCTCTCCGCTGAGGTGGAGGTCGGTGCAGGCTGAATGAGGACAGAGGTGGTTGTGGGGACGACGCAGTCTGATGGTGGAGGCTGGGCGTCTAGGACGTCGGGTGGTAGTAGTGCCAGATCACCTCGCTGAAGGTCAGGGGGAACACCTTCTACTTGAGAGCCTGGCTTCTATTGATCGGTGTGTTACTTCATAAATCCCCGGGGGCGGCAATAACTAAATGTAGATTATGCCACCAGGGGGCTCTCAATCAAAACAATAACAAAAGATGACGTCGAGGCCGGCGGGGAATCATGGAAGTGATTCTCTCTGCCATTTCACCCCCATCCTCGGTGAAAACAAATTCCGAGTTGACCGTAGTCATGACGACTGGGTGAAACCGACCTGAGGAAGAGAATATGTTTAAAGACGAGCTGATGTAGCCGAGTATAATTTACATGACGTTTTTATCACAGGAGGGCAACAGTACAGCAGCTTTCAGTAGCAGCTCACGCTTCCTTATGCAGCGGTCTTTGATGTGACATCCGGTGTTTCCACGGCAACGATAAACAGGCCGCGTGTGTCATGGCGGCCGCCTTCAGGTACTGATTGTGATTTTAAATAATGAGCAGCTTTAAAATGATTTATCTTTAGTTTATTTCTCTTCAAACTATCCACTATGTAGTCGGTAAAATATGTTGTTTTGTCCTGACAGAACGTAAAGATCTAAAGGTAAACGAGGGACGCATTCCTCTGCACTGATTGGTTACGAGTGGCGGGCCGTCTCCGTCACCTCTGAGTCTTGATCTATTGATTTGACGACGTCGTCCGGCTTCAGGACGAGGTGTGAATGAAATGTAAAATCAGCCTCCGAGAGTAAAAATAAAACCGGCACTCTGTGGGACTACTTTCTGTTTCCCACTACGGGCAGGAAGCTGCCGTTACCATGGATACGCAGAGCTGCATCACTGCATCACTGCCAGCGCTGTAAACACAGAACGTCGGCACACACCAAAAAACAACCATTAGATTATGATGATGATGTCACACACACGTGAAGACGTTAAGTTAGCTGCAGGTTTGTGCACAAAATATTCATTTTTTTTAATCCTCAGAGTTTTTATTTGAGCTCCTCGTGAAAGATTTAGGTGAAGACAGTGAATCTTTATGATCTTTAATTATGAGATGTGACAGACTTTACTCTCCTCTTAGTTTTGCTTTCTCTTTGACTGTTGGTCAAACTAATCTGTTATTTCTCATCATGGGAGTGTGCTAGGGGCGGCAAAAAGAACCGATTCACTGAATCAAAAGGATTTTTTTATTGGAGGATTTTAAAAATCGATTTGTTTTGCCGGCTTCAGATAACCGTGACGTCGTATTTGTTTACAAAAAATCAGCCAACGTGAGCTGCGAGCAGCCAAAGAGAATATTTGTCACACCTCTAGATCGTTTGCTCTGGTCTGAATCATGGATCAGTTTGTTCCTAAGTTGCAGAATGACCTAAAGTTTAGTCTCTGTTCACACGGGGACATTTACAAGAGGACCGGAGATCTGTGATGTGCGAGGAACATGCTCTCTGATTGGTCGGAAACAAAAGACTAGCTGCTAAAGAAAAGCGGACAGAGACCCTCCTCTTCAAGCGGTCTCCATATGGTTGATTGATCTGCACCAAAGTTTGATTGACAGCTTTCACACCGGCCCAAACGAACTGTACTAACTTGGCAAACGGACTCAAATTACATTTAACCGAAACAGGTTTGGTGTGAAAACGCCTTTTAATAGCTCTGCTCCAGGCGGCCAATCGTATTCGAGATGGGGCGCGACTTGTCGCAGATGTAACAGAGAAAACAGATGTTTGTCAGATGACGATCACAGAGAACCAGAGTGTTTGATAGAAAGACTGACAATGTGAAACATGACTCGACTTTTAGAATATCGCATTAATCAATTAATCGCAGAACTTCAGAATCACAATTCAAATCATCCCTGAAGTTAGAGCCTGATGACCTGCCACGCTCTGTGCACCTGTGTGTGCATCATGAGTCAGAATCCGTGTGTGTGCATCAGCTGTACAAACATATCTGTATGTTGTTCTGTGTTCTTCTTCTCTCTTTTACAAACTTCAAAACATTTATCACACATGACAAAACCTAGGATCAAATTGAGCGACACACTGTAAGAACTCAACAACAACAACAACATATATCAGAGGTTTAGTCCATTTTTATTAATTTAGATATTTTAGTGTAAACATTCTATATATTTACATCTTTAAATTTCACATCTTTGTGAAGCCTGTGTCAGCGTGTTTTTTTTAACGAATCACAGAGAAGCTGGTGTTGTGTTTGTGTGAGTTGATGCAGTTCTGATGCAGTGAGCATTAAACTCTCATGACTGATCAGCTGACTGATCAGCTGACTGATCAGCTGCAGTCATAAATCTTAGTTTCATTGTCAGTCATGTCTCATGGGGTTAGATCGATGCTCTTTCTTCTTCTTGTTTTCACATTTTCAACAAATCACATCAAACACTTGAGGAAAAGATTTATAAGAAAGACAAGACTGTCACTCAGCTGGAAAGTAACTGAGCGTGCATCACCGCCTGACTCTCTGCAGAGTGATGATGATTGTTGTGATCCATACAGCGCCCTCTGCTGGTGAAAGAGAACTACTAGTGTAAAATAATGAAACGCTGTTAGACTGGTGAATAAATCGAGTAATGTGGCTTAGTGTAGTAGGACTCAAAAAGTGGTCTTGGTCTCAGTGACATGCCCCCCTGCACACAAGATGATGAATTTTCTCTGATATTCTTGGTCTTGTCTCGATCCCCAAATGTCTTGATCTTGGTCTTGTCTCAGTCTTGCCCTTTCTTGTTCTTGGTCTTGATCCCTAAATGTCTTGGTCTTGCCCTGGCTTAGTCTTGGTCTTGACTCGGTCTCGATCCCTAAATGTCTTGGTCTTGTCTCGGTCTTAGTCTTGGTCTTGACTAGGTCTTGATCCCTAAATGTCTTGGTCTTGTCTCTGTCTCGCCCTGCCTTGGTCTTGGTCTTGACTCCCACCATGGCGTCCTCCATATTATCAGCTGTTTTGCGTAAACAACGTTGCTATAGCAACTGTCGGCCGGCTTAAAGTGACTTTAAGGTTCATATGGTACTGGCTGATATGAAACTAAGTCCCCATGGTGTTTCGCTCTCAGGGAACTCCCTGCTCGATAGTTCCTCTTCAAACAGTCCTCAGAACTGTTTGGTATGAAAACGTCTAATGTCGCCTTTTTCCCAGAATGTGTGTGGTCGTTTCCTGTCATGTATTTCCTGTCAGCTTACAGTTGTGGATTTGACAGAAAGAGGAAGAGTCCTCTGCAGTCAGCGTGCTTCTTATGATGGTGTCTTACATTTTTAGAGACCTGCTGTGGAGCCAGCTGTCATAACTGCAGATGTTTGCGAGTGTTGTGAAGATGAGCGTGAGACGTGTGCAGAGGTGTTTATCAGGACGTGGAGTTTGTGTCCTCGTGTTATCTCTGTGGTCATATAAAGCGAATGATAAAGACTCTGAACCTGCAGAGAAGTCTGCTGAGCTGCACTGATGGTGATCGCAGAAAAGAACACAGATAGAGACGTGGAGAGTTTGCTGTTTGTGTTTTTGCAAATTAAGATTTAAAGAGACAGAAAATGTAAAACATAGGGGATGAACCGATCCAGATCCGTAACAGGTCTGTTGTAACATGAACCAGATGATATCCCAATTTTCTACAATTCTACAACTTATTTATCAGACGCTTTTATCCAAAGCGACAGACATCAAAGAGTAAGAACAACCCAAGCAAGGATGTAGAACAACATCAGGAAGTGAAAACAAACGGCTTTAAGTCTGATCGGACACACAGGTGCTGACAGGAAGTGACCAGAGACAGAGCACAGGTGCTGACAGGTGCTGACAGGAAGTGACCAGAGACAGAGCACAGGTGCTGACAGGAAGTGACCAGAGGTTGAATGGAGTTTCAGTCATTAAACCCTTTTAAGTTCAATTCCACCACTGATTTTTTTTTATGCTAATTGTTCGCTTGTTGAAAATATTGAGATGTTTCCTTTTCCCTTCAGAGTCAGCGATCAATTTCATTAAGTAACTGGTTTTCGCACTACGCGGCTCTTTCACTACTCTATTTTAAGGCCCTTAAAATAGAGTAGTGTCTGTTTGAGTTTCTGTGCATAAAGACTGTTCGAGCACAAGGTCTTCATCAGCAGGTTAATCTCCTTCAGCCATGGTAAGGCCCTTTTACACTGTTGATTCTTCAATGACTGAGAATATTTCTGAATCACATCAGTACAACAACAAGAATCTACATTGTCTGTAAAGTTTTTGTGATGTCTCCGTCGCTACTTGTTGGCAATTTTTTGGCCAATTCAACAGGTTTCATTTCTCTCCAGCTCTCTCAGGTTCAGGAAAGCCCCTTGAGCATGTCGCTGTAGTATCCATGCTTTCACCCATTAGTGTGGTTTCTCCTTATTTGTCTCCTCCGCCTCTTTTCTTTTTCCACTAAAAGACCAAGAGCTGACAACGCCAGCGCCATTTTCAACTTTTTATCAGACATTATTCTCCATTAGTAGACCTATAATACGAGTGGTGAGCAACAGCGATGTGAAAATTGTCTTCTTGTATCATAACAACGGACTACCGCCCCCTGCTGGCATGGAGAGTTATTTCCTCTCACACATGTGCAGAACGTACGAGGTGGTTAGCTGTCGGCTGTAGTCTTTGCAGTGTGTTCTAGTGCAACTTTTTGGCCAAGACGTGAGGCGAGGCCACAGACAGCCTTCGTCCCCACTAATTCTTTGCCGTGTGCTTGGTGGGTCAGGTCCTCTACATTGTCCCGATTAATATTCTGTAATTCTTTTTCAAATTTTGTTCCTGGGAGCCTGTGAATGCAGATTTATGAGAATCATTGTAAACATTATTTTTGGATACTTTTCTCACTCTTAAAATCAGATTCTGGTCTAATGGGTCATTAAATCGTATGTCTTTGTAATGCGCTAAATTATCAATTAGGGTTTGACTTAGTTTGGTAAACCTGGCTGCTTCTTTTGATTATTTGATGAAAATTATGTTTTAATCAGATCGTTTTCAGTTTTTGCTTACTGCTTGTGCTCATCCAATTTATGTTGAAATCTCCTTGAAGGATGGTTTCACATTGACTATTTATGAGTCATTCATCCACTTCTTGGTAAAATGAGACACCACATGACGGGGGATTATATAGTGTCACTATATTAAACTTATAGTGACAACACAATAGTAATGGCTATACATTCATCACTCCCCCCCTCAATGTCAGTCTGTCTCTTCTAAAACAAACACAACCAGCCACATCAATCATGTGTGTTGTGATATTACTGTTTAGCCAGGATTCACTGAGACAAAAAAAATCCAGATTCAATAAATGTTTAACCTGATCTAGTTTTCATAAAATGCTCAAGTGTCCTCCTACAATTTCTCTTGGTTTGGTCTTTGAGTCCCAGATAACTTTAGCATGATTTACACTCTGGAAAAACCTGAATTGGATTTGTTTCCGTACCACATAACCAGAAGTGCCTCTGTCGTTAAAATGTGGAGCCTGGACCTGGTGGTTACACTTTCCAAGTCACAACTCTGGCAAAGTCTTATCGGCGTCACGGCTTCTATGGGCAGTTTTTTTCTGGGGCTGAGATTTGTACCGTGCTTTTGAGAGTGACAGCTTTCATGACATTTAAACCGGGTTCAGTGATACCAAACAGACGGCGTTTCAGCGAGCTGGATATCAGAAGACAGAGAAGAGCTGTGTGAAGCAGAGCGAGCGGGGATGACGATTCCTGAACGTCATGCAGACTTTATATTGGCGATCACAGAGGAATGATGAAAGGAGAAAAATGTTTTCATGATTAATATTTTAAAACATTTCTCTCCTATCTGCTCCTACACACAGAGCTCAGAGTTTCTTCGCCTCCTCTTAAACATGACGAGGCTTTGATTTGTGCCTCTAGAGATAATTCAGTATTTAGTTTTAAGTGTAAAAAGGATTTTTTTTTTTTAAAGTCCTTGAAGTGGGATGTACAGAAGAGATCTGATTTCTGTGCCAGTCATAACACAAATTTAAATTTCTCCTCCAAAATAACCGCCAAAGTTAGACCCCGCCCTGAGCGTGGTCGCGTTGTAAAGACTTCACCGCACGATCATTGTGGTCATTGTGGGCGCTGAGAGCTAGAATTGAGGGGAGTGGCCCTGGGACGCCAGAGTTAACTATCCAGCCTTCCCGAGGTGTCATGAGACTTAATTGGTGAAGGGAGGTTCTCACATGACAGCCCGGGTGATGTCCTGGCTCCTGCTGCCCACCGCTCTAAAAGGTTGAGTTATGGGGGGGGGCCAAGAGGGGCCATGTGGGCGGGTCTGTAGCATCAGCGGTGTCACTACATGGAGCTTGTATGTACAGAGCCTGAGTCTGTTAATCGACCTGCTTGTTCAGTCGAGTTGACATTTTTCAACTTGAGCAAATCGTTTGCATAGTGTGGGTCAAACTGATGCAATTGATGTCATTTTCTCGTTTGGTGTGAATGCAGCATAAAGTCCTTTACACACTCGAGCGGTTTATTTGCTTGTCAATTATATTTTTTGTGCAGCAGCACGTTATGTGCATCAAAGAAGGGCCAGCCCTGATGCTTGGGGAACGCAGACCTTAAGGAACATTTGAACCTAATTTAGGTAAAAACCCCCTTGAGGGAAAATCGGGATTGACCCCGGAGTCTGCATGTTCTCCCCGTGCATGTGTGGATTCTCTCCGGGTACTCCGGTGTCCTCCCACAATCCAAAGACATGTTCGTTCTGTTCTGTGATTGGCTGGCGATCAGTCCAGGGTGTAACTCCGCCTCTCAACCTATGACAGGTGGGATCGGCTCCAGCCCTCCATGACCCCTCACAGGAAGAGCGCTAGGTATAGATGACGGAGTCGAATCAGAACTATTTGTTCTTTTTTTCTAATTGTCAGAGACTCTAAACGTAGCTCATGAATCGAGATTCAAAGGAGACCGTCTTTTAACGGAGACACTCTCACCTCCTATTAAATCCCCCCCCCCCCCCCCCCCCCCTTACGTTATCCAGAGACAGTGTGAGGATCTGCTGGAGGGGGAGAGGGGGGGGGGGGATAGAAGGGACACACCATCTGTTGTTCCTCCTCCACGTGTCAGGATCGTTTCTCCTCTTTGAGCAGACTCCAGATCAGATCAGAGCGGTGTGATAGTGTGACAGAGAGGCGAGCGCACAGACAATATGTCTGCTCGTATTGATGTGTTAACTTTCCCTCCCTGCGTTTATCCATCAGTAAAAAAAAAAGTGACATGTGCTATAACTTTCTGTCCAGCTCAAAGATGCAGACGGACTTCTCCTCCCGTTCTCTGGTTTGTTTTGTGTTCTCTGTTCTCGGATCAGTTGAGATCAGATCAGCTGATCATCGTTCCATTTTGTGCAGAAGGAGCATCATGTGACGTTAACGAAGAGTTTATAGCGAGCTTCCTGGTACCTGAAAGCTCTTCAATCTTTGTTGAACTAACTTCCTTAAAGACAGCCTGTATGTTGAACTCGCTTCATGGTTTACCCCTCAGGACTTCTATTTTAGTGTGGATAACATTTGATTTTTACTAGAATCAAATCTGCTGCTCAGTTTATGAGTCTGTCGGGTTGCAAAAATTTCCGGAAACTTTCCATGGGAAATTAAGATGGAGAATTTTGGAAATATTCCAAATCTGAAATTATGGGAATTATTTGGAAATTGAGGGTAATTTAATCGAACTTTATCATATCCAAGCATAAATATTAACATTTTGTTTTGTCATAGATAGCCTCATAAATGGTAAATGAAGTGATGCTAGCTATATCTTATTTAGCATCTATGGATGCATTTGATGTGATATTTGCAAGTTAAACATTAATATCATCAAACTTTGAAAATATAATACCCCATAATATCATCAAAACTTACTTCACTTTATGTAGTCCACGGGCTAAAATGTGTGGCTTTAAGAGTCTTGTGCTCTGGGCTCAAAAGTAAGTCTGGTCCAGGGGTTTAGAAATCATCTGTGCATGTGATGGAGGAGTGCATGTAGGGGGCGTGGCCTCAGTAGCCCTGCAGTAAGCAGTGTATGTGATAGAGGAATAGCATAGATATTCAAGTGTACTTGCATGAAATCTGGTTGTTTTAGTCAAGATTATGCTAAAATATATTTCCTCCAACTAATTTATATTTAAATTCCCTGTTCAGGGCCAACCTTCAATTTTGTAAATTCACAGTTTATTCCCGTTTATTCCCATAAATTCCTGTTAATTCCCATTGAAAGTTTCCAACTTTGAAAAGTCCCGGAATTTTGCAACCCTAGTCGTCTCTCAACCGTCTACCATTTCTAAACTCATGGATGCTGACAGCCGTAGCCTGCACCCCTGAGTAGCTGCCCGACACACCTGCAGCGTGCTGTACTTCAGGCTCTGACTGTGACGGCGATATTTAAGAAAACTCTCACCACTCATATTCGAATGTGTTTATTCCGAGTGCACATTGTGCTGTTTGCCGTCCCTGTTTGTATTTGTGTCTGTTAGAAGAAGCGGTTTTATCCAATGGCAACAAAACACTCAGAAATGGTTGCCAGTTTTTTTTTTTTTTTTTTTTTTTTTGGTTGCCAGTGACAACCTGGCTGCTGTAACTGCGGCGCCCTGCAGGAGCTTCATGATGAGAGAGCAGGTTTAACTGTTAACCCTTTATTATCTCTGTAGTGTTCTAACAGTTTGTCCCGTGAGGAGAGTCGATGTCTCCAGCTTCTTCATGCAAATCTGTCCCCTCATCACTTCATGTTCACAGGTGATATTTAGGCTCTGCTCGCTGAAGAACGACCCTCCCCCAGCCTGCAAGATGGCTCCTTAAAATTTGATTACCCTGCTGCTTCACAGATAATTTATCCCTGACCCCTTTTTGAAAACCTCTCAGGGACCCTCCCCCAGAAAAAGGTGTTTGTTCAGAGACGTTTATAAGTATGACGGTGTGAGCAGAGAGGAGGAGGGTAGAACGTGAGAGTGACGCAAGGACAGCGCTTTAGATTCCTGCAGAGGCTCGTTATAAAAACTACGACTTTGAAGGAAGCGTTGGTGGTTTTATCCGGCAGACACTGTTTGTTAAATTCATTTAAACAGTCTCACAAAGCGTGAGGTCTGGGATGTGTTTCACCTCTTCTGTCACACATCTTTTTCTTCCCTTTGCTGCAGCGGTGAGCAGGCCCTTTCTTTTCCCTCTGCACAATGCATTGTGGGAGTTTTTCTTCTCAGTACACTGAGCTTGTTTCCTTGATTTGATATTTTCCAACGTGAGGAAACTACAGACTGAAACTGTGCGGAGCGAGCTGTGTAGGACCCTCACCGTGTCTGCTGGGTGAATGTTTGCTGCCATCTAGTGGTCACACCTGTGTGTTACTCATGTGTCTCATCCTCCAGTGTGTGCGTGTGTGCGTGCGTGCATGTGTGTGTGTTCGTTCGTTCCTGCTGAGAAATGTATAAACACCAGTCGAGTCTCCTTATACTGCACTGTTCCCTGTCTGTGACAAAGACTGGAAACTGTGCACAGTGGACATGTGTCTTTGTTATCTGCATGATTCTTTATTGATTGTGCATCAAAATTCGACTTCTCAGAGTAAACATGTATCCATAATGCCCCTGTGCATGATTTAATCACAGTAACACTGAAAACACAACTTATTATCCAATGGTTTATAAGGAAGTTACATTTTTGTGAAGTTTTGTGTTTTTGTTTTTGTTTTCTGTCTGCAGGCATGGACGAGAGGTTATGTGTGCCTCCCCCCTGAAGGCCTCTGTCGCCCCCCACCCTCCGGTCCCTCTGTGACCATGTATCGCAGGAACGGCCTCTCAGATGGCACCAGCATCAACTCCATGACGTCAGAGGTAACAGCCTGTCATAAGCATCACGCCTCTGCAGTAACGATGAGCTGTGCTCCGTCATGCAGGTTTAATGTTGAGATGCCGAGACGTGCGCCGTCATGACAGCAGGTCCATCCGCCGCCGCCGTCACACACAGTGCTCGACTTAACCCCCATTCATCGTGTATTTCAAGCCACTGCTACACTTAGCGAACTACTGTGGTGGCCCCGCCTCATGATGTCATAATCTTTCTGTTCGTCAACAAATGCACGCTGTCTGTGAGGAGGAGGCGTGACAGCTCTCTGTGTTGTGTGCAGTGTCACTCAGAGACCTTTAATAGGCGCCAAAGCGTACCAACAAGGTCATAGAATTACTTCTTTACATTTTTATTTTTGGGCAGTTATTGGAGAGACAGGACAACAGATAGAGTTTGAAATCAGGAGAGAGAGAGAGATAACTGAAGTGTAAAATCCTGCAGTGCCTCGAATGTCCACTAGAGGCTGGCTGCAGAAGCACAGGAAGTCACATACACAGCCATTCTAAAAAGCCTGTTTTTACAGCAGAGATGAACATGTTTACAGCCTGGTTCAAAAAAACAAATAGGTGTGATTAGCTCATGTCTCGATCGACACACACTGTACGGGGGGGTGAATGTTTTGATGACTCATCAGTTTTGATTTGATGAAGGATAAGAGTTATTCACAATAAGGCGTGTAGCTGACATGATTGACAGGTGGGTGCGGTGTAACGGTTTGTCAGGAGGCTTAAAACCCGCCTCAGCTCCAGCACTCAGTCTGTCGTTAGGTTGACTGAAAGTTAGACTGAGACAGCATTTCCAGCATGGAGACCGCCATCGATAGGACTCCAGCGCCCCCTGCAGGAACAGACGGGTGACGTCACTCAGGCTTCAAACATTCATATTTGTTTAATTTAGTCAAACCTGAGATGAACATCTTCTTAAATGGTAGAAGAAGTTGTTATATTTTTGGATATATTAAACCACAGTCAGATAAATCTGACTATTGGTTCCATCTGTGGATGACTTTACGTCGACTCGTTCCAGAGAATCTAAAAATGACTCGTGCACGTGTCTTCATGTATACATCTTGTTCCTTTTTTTCCCCTCAGCTCTCCTTTCTTTGGTCTTTTCCGTGTGGTTGGGTTGATTGAAATTCCAGAGCTGATCCTTTTTTAACCCGAGGAGGAGGAGGAGAAGTTTAAACTGTTTAAACCAGATAAAATCATTTTTTAGATAAACAGGAAACATTGGAGGTTTTCATGCCAGATTATCATCAGTCACAGGCGGTGACGAGCCCCGAACGAAACATCTGTTTTCACTCCAGTTCATTAGAATAACTCGGTGATCACATTATGTAAGTGGCTCCTTTACTAAGTCTGCTGCCAGCGTTCAAACTGGCGTTCAGAGGAGTCTTGGTGTAAATAAAGTTGAGTTTGAATTCTTCATTTTCATCCTGAAACTCAAACGTGTCGATCAGATTGATTCAACTTTATTTCCTTTTTTGTTTATTGGTGAACTTTTCCTTCACTGCATTGTCGTGATGGCCGCCATGACACACACGACATGTTTATCGTTGCCGTGGTAACCGCTGCATAACGAAGCGTGAGCTGCTCCTGAAAGCTGCCGTTCTGTTGCTGCATGAGCTGCTGTGATAAAAACAAAATCATGTAAATTATACTCGGATACATTAGCTTGTCTGTAAACATATTCTCTTCCTCAGGTCGGTTTCACCCGGTCGTCATGACTACGGTCAACTCGGCGGTCGTTTTGATCGGGGTTGGGGTGGGGTGGTGTGCACTAGAGAGAATTACTCCCATGATTCACCGCCACCCTTGACGTCATCTTATTTTATTGTTTTGTTTAAGAGCCCCCTGGTGGTGCAATTTATATACTGTGCCTTTAGTATAATTTTTTCTGTGTGTGTTTGTGTGTTTGTGTGTTTGTGTGTCCTGTAGGCGAGCAGCAGCTCTGACTCTCTGGATGGACCGTGTGTCGACTACGCCAAGAGCTACGATGCCGTCATCTTCGATGTTTTGAAGGTGACGCCCGAGGAGTTCGCTGTGAGTAACTACCACATGTGAAAAAAAAGTACGATGGCCGACAGGCGCGAGACCGTCCCGCAACAGAATAATAAAAAAAAAACATGCAGCAAATTCAGAAACCATATAAACGCAAAAGTCCAAAACAAATGCAACTGTTCAGATACTGGGGTCGGACGTGTCTCCCCCGCCCCCCTTCAGACTCTGACCTCCTGACGGTCCAAAGCCCAGCGACCGGCGTTGAGTAAAGGATGGTGGGTTAGCATCAAAGCTCAGTTAGTCCTGCAGTTAGCACAGCTCCAGGCATCCCGTGGCTCTGCTCTCTCATCCTCAATGTCACATTCTGTTCTCCACAGCGCCTCCTACAGGCCTGGAGCACTTCTGTATTCACAGCGTTCGTCTTTGTGCAGATGTTTGTCTGAATGTGTTTCTTTCTGATTTAGCATCGTTCTTGTTAATGTTGTTGTTTTGGCTTTTTGCAGCACGTTTCAGTCGTTGCATTCATTTTGGACTTCTGCATTTGCTTTTGAATTATTAAAGTTTCTGAATTTGCTGCAGGCTTTTGCCTTTGGTCGTCGTTTCAGCCGTTACAGGTCGGTTGCCCTTCTCGGCCGCCGTTGAAAAAAATCTCTTTACAGCCAACAAAAAGGAGCAGAATTAAACACATAAAAACAGCTTTGTGTGACAGATGCTGTAAATGTTGCTGAGTTATTTAGAGAGGAACAAAAATGCATAAAACGGATGTGTTATTAAAACTGCTTTATGTACTGTACGTGTTTTAAGGTCATGTTTGTCTTGTCTTTCGTTCTTTCAGAGTCAGATCACGCTGATGGATGCTCCCGTGTTTAAAGCCATTCAGCCTGAGGTGAGACACACAAACACTGTTTGTCGAACTTTTATAGATTTTAGCATTCGGATCCAGATTCATTCATTCTCTTACTCGACAGAGCTCGTCAGCTCGTTAGCTTGTTTGACAAAGTGGAGATAGTAGTGCTTCATTAATAGCCACATCATGATTGAAATGTTGACCTTTGACCCATATCGCTGTAAGTGATCCTTCTTAATGCCTTCAGTGATTTTACCAGAGTCGAGTGTAGTTTCAACCCACCGACAAAGACGACAGTTAAGAGAACTTTAGATGCACCCGAGGAAAGTAATAATGATTTTAATGGACTTTCAACAGTTTGTGATTTATTTAGAGATTTACATCTTGTCCTGAGAAATACGTCATGTTTTGCAGGACACTCCTCAGGGGTTCCCCCCCCACCCCCCCCCACACACACACACAAAGACACACACACACACAAAGACACACACACCCACACACACACACACACACACAGTCATTTTCTTATTTCTGCCCTGACGTCCTCCACAGCTGTGGTCACTCAGAGTCTGAAGCGTCCTCTGAATACCAGTGAACAACAAAGAGAAGAGCAGAGAGTGCGTGCGTGCGTGCGTGCGTGCGTGCGTGCGTGCGTGCGTGCGTGCGTGCGTGCGTCCTGCAGGGTTTCCTTTCATCACACTGATCACAGACTTCAAATAGCTCTTGATCAAACCTCACAGGAACCTCGTCTACGACTCCCTTTGTTTGAATATTTCCCAAATGTTGACAGTTAGAGTTTGAGCTGTTCAAACTTTAACCTCTTATTGATGAATATCAGGAATTCAACCTATTAGATTTGTGTTTATTCAGCTAACCTGCCCTGATTACTGATTTCTGACTCCGTGTTTCCAGCTACAGATAACCCTCAGGTCTCCCTCCTGTTTGGATTTAACATATTATTACCTAATCTAATTAAATGATCCGGGGCGGGTGCTTGTCCTCCCCTCACAGGTGATTGTGTCGCGTCTTATCACAGATTTAATGAAACCTGCTGTTTGATGTGTTTTTAATGACCAACAGGAGCTCGCCAGCTGTGGATGGAACGGGAAGGAGAAACACAGTTTGGCTCCAAACGTGGTCGCCTTCACTCGCAGGTTCAACCAGGTACAGCCGTCTCTCTGCTTCACCTCGACTTTCTACAGCAAATATTTCATCATTAAAATCATAAACAAAATGAGGAAACAACAGCGGACCCTCCACACGAGCATGAAAACAGGATAACATTCACTTTGTGTGCATGTCTGTGTGCGTTTAATGTGTGTGTTATAATGCGTGTGTTTAATGTGTGTGTGTTGATGTGGTGATGTTTCAGGTCAGCTTCTGGCTGGTGAGAGAAATCTTGACGGCACAGACGCTGAAAATCCGAGCGGAGATCCTGGGTCACTTTGTCAAGATAGCAAAGGTGAGTTCAGACTCTAGGATAAACGCTGAAACATCGAGGGGTGTTCATATTTATTTATTAAAGGATCAAGACTTGTAGTGAGTGAAATGATGAAGTGAGCTTACTATATGATCAGACATTAAGGAAACATGCTATGTTGAAGTGCTGGCTTCTCTGACAACAATGCAGCAGCCAGTATGTCCTCCTACTAACTTTAGATTCTGGTCCTGAATGATCTGGATTTGTTTGGACCAGAGAATGTAGGCGGTTTTAAGGCCACACCCACACTGCCGTTTTGGACGCCCCTCGGTTTGTCAGATATGAGAGCAGTTATCAGGTCAAACCAACAGCTGTTGCAGCGATGGAAGCGGGCAAGAGAAGTGGTTCAGATAGAAGTGATTGTACCCGACCTAAAAAGCCTCTGCATGTTTCTAATAAGCTCCACGAGCAGAAACGTGCTCAAACTAGGATCAATATTGGAGATGATTTTGAAAAATGGAGAGAGGTTAGAACACACAAAGGTTTACAGATTGATGCAGAGCTGGATAAACACTGAAGCTTCAGTGTCCACCACATGGTGACCTGTGTGAGCATCAACTCTAGAGAGGAGTGGGGGGGGGGGGGGGGAGACAGCTCTCTACAATGTTTAGAATTTAGACTGCAGTACCCATTTTAAACACTAGGGGTCAGAGCTACATACTGCTCCTTTAAAAAAGAACTTATTATTTAAATTTATTTTTGTGCTGTTAATTTATCGGCTTCTGAGGTATCTGTCTCTGTTATGATCTCATTAAGTGATAATTTGATCCTGACACGTTGGGATTCTCTGTGAAGCTGAAACATGTTTTTTCAGAGGATAAAAAACATCTGTTAATAATCATAAGAAGCTACATTTTAAATCCTTTGCTTTTAATGTGTCTCTGCCAGCAGCTCGTTAAACTAACTCGGCTCAGGATCCAATAAACTCTGAGCTGCTGTATTAAACTGTATTACTCAGCAGAGATAGAGGAATCACACTCACTGATGATGACAATGTTTCTCTTCCTGTGATACATCAGAGGAGCAGGAGGAGTTTAATCTCTGGTGTCTGTGAAGATATGAAATCACATCTGAAAGTACAGAAACAGGTGTTAAACTGACTGTGTGTGTCAGTGCAGAAATACAGTCTGCTGTAATCAATTCTGATATTAATCAGACGTCCCAGGGTTCCTGATTATAAACTGTATATACAAATGGACATGGTGCCTCAGCCTCCTCCCGTTGAACATGATGAAGCCAAAATATCCCCTTGACCAGGGCTGACATGTTGTGAGTCTGTGCTGGAAGAGCGGCAGTACTGGCGTAACACCGCTTTGAAAACACACATTACACTTGCATATGAAAAGGTCAAAGGTTGCTCAGGTGGGTTCAGTCCACAGCAGAACAGATTCCTGTGTCAGCTTGAAGCAGACACTCACAGTTATAAAAAGTTCAATGACTCTTGTTTTAGTGTTGGTGACATTTCCTCTCACCGTTTCTGCTGTACTCTGACAGTAGAGGTGGGGGTATCTCAATTCTCAGCAAAATGTTTAAAATCGCAATAATAATGATCGTGACTCAAGTATCGTGATAATATCATATCGTCGGGCCTATTGTGATTCTCCACCTTTTCAAACAGTCCCCTGTGGTCTAAATGAAACATCTGTGCTGTGCTTTGGTCAAAATATAACATGAATCAAGCACCAGAGGAGGTTTGTGACCCTGTATAAACCAGCTCTCTCAGAACGCTCCATTTTGGTGTGTGTGTCTCTTTAAATGTAATGACCCCCCGATGAGTTTTCCTCGTAGACGTCACTCCTCTGTAGAGAGAATAAAAATGGTGGAAGTTTTGCTCTAGGCTGGTGGTGGAGTCCATGGGTGGAGATACTATTCACATTTTCACATTTTGTGGGTCTGTAGACACTCAGGTTACCCAAATATATGTTCAGAAACACTGTAGAAGTGGATTTTTCATACTATGCCCCCTTTAATTATCGTGACAAAGCTGGGTGTCATGTTTGCTGCTTCCTGTTTGGTGTTTTTTTTTTTTTTTTACTTTGTGTGTTTGTTCTCAGAAACTGTTGGAGCTGAACAACCTCCACTCTCTGGTGTCGGTGGTGTCCGCTCTGCAGAGCGCTCCCATCTTCAGACTCAGCAAAACCTGGGCGGTAAGTATTCACACCTCTAACCCTGGACTCACTCTTTAGATCAGGGTTTCCAGAGAGAAACACATCTCGTCTCTAATATTATATAATGTTGGAATGATCATGAAGAAAGGGATCCAGATCTTAGTGGACTTTTCTTTGTGACCATCACTCAGAGAAGAAGAGAGGACAGTCGTTTCCTCCTCTCACACAGTTTGTTGGTGAGATCTTCAGGGACGGTTCCTCCTCCAGAACCTTAAAGTACAATCTGTGCGGTTCTGGTTTTTCTATCTCAACATGATGAATCCTGTTTTCGCCGTTCTGGATGTGCGTGGATCCAGCGGGGCCGGGACACATGGAGAAACACTCGGTGTGTTCATCAACAGGACGTCTGTTGATTGTGATTGATGAAGCCGCACAGAAGGAAGCTGACTGTGAAGAGGAGGGACGTTTATAAACTAAACGACTCATCCTGCATGAAGACGAGGATGTTTTATTTGTAGAGTTTCCAAATGAAATCATCTCAAAGGACCCTTGGGATTTTAAACACCTCATTTCTAAAAGCTCCTGATCCACAACCATGAAAATGATCAGCTGTGTTTATGCACCTGACTCCAGGGAAGGCTGAAACTAGGATTTATTTTCCTCTTAGTTTATTTTGCCAGATTAAATTTTTGTCATTAAAGAATACTCATCAGAGTTTTGTTGTAGCTAAGAAGACTTCTCCATGCTGCTTATTTTGTCTTTGGAACACTTTAAACGCCCCAGAATTAATTTTATTTAAGATGACAAAGAGCCGAGGCAATGGCATCCATGTTGGCCATAACTTAAACCAAAGTTTTCCAAACGTGTCTGAATCGCTCAGAGTGATGAAGTGCAAACCTTCGTCCCTCGCAGAGCGTCAGCAGAGCCTGATGAGCTGGACGCTGCAGAGAGGGAAAAATACCTCGGACATAAGTTTACTGATGGATCATTGTTGAATCTGTTCCATGGTAAACGATTCTCCAGCTGTAGTAACAACGTCTGGACCGTGATCACACTCTGATTACAGTCCAGTGACATTGTAATGTAATTATCTGAGTGTTTCCATCCAGGAGAAACTAAACCCCTGACTTTCTTCTTCTTCTCTGTTTTCTGCAGCTGATCAGCCGCAAAGATAAAGCCACGTTTGAGAAGTTAAACTATCTGACGTCCAAAGAAGAAAACTACACCCGCATGAGAGAGTACATCCGCTCCCTGAAGATGGTGCCCTGCATCCCCTACCTCGGTGAGTCCTCCATCAGTCCACTGTGACGATACCAAACCATATAATAAAATACCTCGCTGTGATGCAATACAACATGAAACTATATGAAAAGACCCAATAATAATACCATAAAATATTCAACTCTACAACAGTTAGTTCAGACCAAGCAATCTGATTGGACAGGAGGCATCACTGGGACTTTTCCCGCCATGTATCCCTCCTCCTTAGCATGAAGGAGCTCCGAATACTTAGAATGAACATTTACAGCTGTCAGAGTTTTCTGTATTCATCATCTCAAACCTCAGAATCTCACCACAGACTCTGATCTCTAAACTCTTACCTTTTTAGTTGACGCCTCATTTGGCCAATTAGGATCTTCCAATTCGCTGTTCCCAGCCTGTAAGAGCCAATGAGAGCCTGAGTTGAAAGGAGGCGCCTGCCCCTGTTTTGATGAATCTGTACCCGACCAATTGACGTTTGTTGTAGCCAATGAAATTCTGAAAACAGGGATATGCGTATGAATTTTTCTAAAAGTAGACATTGAGCACCCCCACGTAGCTGGAATGGAACGATCCTCTTCTTATTGGTCGGTGTGCGACTCTGAGATCGGCAGTCGATGGGGGAACAAATGGTTGAGGTTTAGGGTCGACTGCCATAGGGTACGATTCAATACCACACAAAACAATAATCTAAGATACAACAGGACATGGTACAGTTGGGTTCAACACTACATGTCAGCCCTGTGATTTGCTGGTGAACAGTCCAGGGTGTAACCCCGCCTCTTGCCCAATGACAGCTGGGATCTACTCCAGCGACCTTGAACGGGAAAAGTGGTAAAGATGATGGATAGACTGACACAATATGATATGATCGATACGATGTGATCGTGTTGGTTGGCGTTAATCAAAGATGGAAGTGACTGACATGAGAATAAAGAGCGATTTCAAGGACGTTTCTTCGGGTCAGGAAGTGAAATTAATCATGAATGTTGGATCTGAATAACACAAGAATGACGAGCAGAAACACAAGCATGGCTGTACATCGTTTATTGCAATATTTGAAACTATAAAAATAACAGAGCGCTGTTCATTCTGTGTCTGCTTGTTAACACACTGACTGAAACCTTGGGAGAGCAGACAGATAAACTCTGCTGAGCTGGTCGGTTACAAATAAAACCTTCAAAATGGTACATTTATTATTTTCTGTAATCGTTGAGGGATAGCTGTCCTGTACGAGAGTGGGTGAGGCTGGTGCAAAAGTTAAAGCACTGAAATCTTCAGCATCAAAACATTGATGTTGTTTTTTCTGAAAGGTGACGATGTATTGGCTTATCAGGATGTAAAGATGGAGGTCTTCTGACAGAGGATGTTCTTGCACCATCAGTGGGAGCAAAAATGAGTTGACATGTTGAACTCGTTCTTTCACATAGTTAAACTGGAGCCGTACATACGACCATACATTTTAATAAATGTTAGTTCACAAAGGCCAAGGGGTCCCGCTCTGCTGTCATGCCAGTGTTTTCTTAACAGCTGATTTCATGCAAGCCCTCATCAGCTGATAAGCTTCAAAGCCTCCTATTGGCTGATGATCACACTCATGCCGCCTTATTTAAGCTGCTCTAGCTGCCTACTCTTTGCAGCTCCCTCTGCAGGCTTCATATGCTCCCCTCCTCCACCCAGATCCTCCTTTATTGTGTCTGACTTAAGGTCATGATGTTGTCATTGATGTTTGTTGTTTGGGGTTTTTGCTGCTTCTCTCCCTGACTTAGGCTAACCATGTAAGCACAGGGAGATCCAAGACATGAGCCATACCACCAAAAATAAATAACTGCAAATTAACTACAAACTAGTCCAGACTGAACTTTGTTTTCCCCCCGAGATCTCGACTTATTCGCTTCCTTACCTCAGGATACCAACGCTGGGTTTCCTTTGATGAAGAAATCATTCCAGGTTTTTTTTGGATCTCAAGAAACTGTTTTATCAACACAGAAAAACCAGCGTTGTTAGCCCGAGATAACGATGTGAGTAAGTCGAGATCTCGAGCAAAGCAAGTGAAATGTTCTTGTTATCCGAGGATGATTGAGTTGAATAAACGTATGAATGTTTGTCTGTTAAGTTAGTGAAGAAGCAAACAAATCGCTAACTGACATCCCCTTTAATAGTTTACTGAAATAAATAGCTCGATTCCTCCTCCATGGATTTCATCTCGGTCTGTGTTGTTGTGTTTATGGTGCGTTCCATTGGATCTCGGAAAGTCGGAAATCCAGAGTTCAGGTCTGATATGTCTTCAGGAAGTCGCCCCCTGAAGTCAGGATTCAGATTCAGAGAACCTTTGGTAGCCCGAGTTAAAATCCAACATGGCCGATTTGTGCATCAACAGAACAGTTAAGCTGTAACTGTTGTCTTTATTAGCAGCGTTGTCCTCGTTTTGTGTAGTTAAATCAATCACAAAGATAGTTAGGGATTGGGAGTCTTTGGCTCTCTCAAGATTCAATTGAGAATCTATTTTCGATTCCAAACGATTCTGGATTCATGGAGCTGCTCCAGTCATCTGTGAGACTGGCTGAATTTCTTGTTGCTCCATTTGACATTCTACTGAGTTAAAAAGCCAGCCTTAGCACTCAGCAGGGAGTGACTGATCAGCCAAAAAAAACTGATTTTTGGAATTTATTAATCTATTTCAAATCTCAGAAGATAAGAATCTCCATTTTTACACAAATCAATTTTTTCCCCCACCCCTACGGATATTCCAGGATCGTATAAGTTCTACCTGTGGACATGTTGTCCTGTTATTATCGCATGTAAACTATCACTTTGTGTGTTGTTATCGTCTGGTATTAGCTAACAAGACAAAGGTGCTCCTGGAGGCATCCATGTTGCTTGTCCAATTTGTTGCTAACTCGCAACTGGAATGCGGTTAACTCATTCCCAGTTCAGAGATCCGAGGTAAATGGAACGCACCATTATGCTATACAAACACCACTGTGATCTCAGTACTGGTTTATTATACCAGTTCATCCCCATCAGTCAATAATAATCCCTGAATGTAAACTCAAAGAAATCTTTTAGTATTTATTGAAGTCCCTGATGTGCACAGTAACACCAGTAACACCAGTAACACCAGTTGACTTGATCGAGGTGTGTGATGAAAAGTTGAACTTTGACCTGTAAGGAGAATAAAATACAGAAACTGTGCGGGGATCATCAGACGTGGTTCCAGCCTCGTTATGACTCAACGGTTAAATGTCCAACAGAAGAAAACGCAGAGGCTGAAGATGAAATGAACGCCGCCTGATGGATCCCTTTTTTGTTTGTCCATTCAAACCAGTCCTTAGTGTCACTGGAAGGTGTTCCCGTTGGGTCGGATCATCATGGTCACTCTCTTCAGAGAGTATGAGCCTCCTCTGAACTCGGCCCAGTAGACCCCGTCCTGGTACCGGCTCTTGTAATGTCCGCCGCGGTACCACACGCCGTTCAGGTTGGAGTGAGCGCAGGCGTTGTACCACCAACCGCCCTTCTGGTAGTGAGCACAGTTACCTGCAAACACGAGACAAAACCAGTCAGAACGAGGGGAGGGGGGGGGGCGCTGTAGACGTATCTCCAATCACACAAAGACAGAAGAGTTCCAAAGAAGAAGAGAAAATCACATCAACGTGGCAGAATGGCGTTTGTTGTTGCCCTGCTGTCGTTCTTGTTCTGCTTGTCTTTAAATATCAGGTTTTCATTATCTGATCATCAGGATGCACTGACTGCCACTACTGCTCTGACTACATTTGAGATGCTAAATTAAAGACCTGTGCTGCAGCTCCACGAGTGTTCAATGGTGGACGTTACTCTCCTAAGCCCTTTTTGTCCTCCAGGCCTCTTGATGGTCACATGACTGAAAGCTATGATTTCCATCTTGGTACTACCTTTTTCAACAGAGCAGTGAGGCAGAATAAAGGAGCAGCATTCTCGCCATTAAGAGGCTAAAAGTGACTTTCAAATATTTGTAAGTCGAAACAAATCTATGAGGCTGCTATGACCTGGGAGGCAGAGTTGGTGGTTTGATCCCCACCCTCTTCTCGTCCTTATTTTGAAGCGTCATCAGGCGCTCAACCCTTAAAGGCTTTATATGCGATTTTTCACACTTAAATATAATAGAAATCAAGTAAATCCTCTGAAAATAACTCTGTGAGTCATGACTGTCTACAATGGGTGTAACACCCGAGTCCCACTGTCTGTGATGCTTTCAGAGTTTTCAGAGTCCTATCTTCACTTTGTTTACATCGCCCGGACGGCTGGCTGACTCCTCCCCTCGTGTATAAAAGTTGTTTAATTGAGGGACTAGAGAAAAGAAGAATAACATACTGTACTCACTGCTTAACTGTGTTTCTAGATCACGCTCATTTCGGTTAAATTTACATGCAGTGTGAAGATACGACCATAATAAAGATCGCTAGCAAGCATGCTAACACAACAATGCAGCGCAAGTTGTTTTGGTTTCATGCTGGTGCTCAAGGGCGACATCTGCTGGATCAATAAATCGCATATAAAGCCTTTAACTTCTCCCAATAACCCCGTACAAGGCGTGCGTCCCTACTATTGGTGTTTTGTTTTTTGCATTAATGGGTTCAATCATCAGGTAAACCAGTTGCCAACGCAGTCGCTGTTTTTTTGCAACTGAAAAGCGCACCAACATTCAGGATGGCGGTTGCCTTCCCTCACCTGTGTAGACGTCGTGGTCTCGGTCCAGTGTGGTGAACTGCTTGCCGTTGTGCCATGTCAGAGAGTCTCCGGCGTTGCCATGGTACCGGCCCACTCGCAGCTTGTAGAAGTCGGACTCGGGCTCCAGTCTGAAGCTGGCGTACTCTGCGAAGGTCCTCCGTCCCGTCCAGTCCTCCAGGGTCACCAGCAGCTTGTAGGTTCCCTGATTGGTCAGCCAGTGGATGTTCTCCAGTCCCAACCAGTACTCCCCGTCGATGTTTCCAAAGCCTTGCTGTGAAAGAAAGACATGAAACCAGTCAGGGACAACTCTTTCCTACCACATGATTCACCTGGACATGCCAAAGTGGTGCTCTTGTTTTTAAACGTTACAAGAGAGAAGCAGTCCCCCTCCCCCCACCGCCGTCTTGGACGCACTCGAGAACTTCCAGAAACAAACCAACCGTGTTTCCAGCGTGTGGCGAGGCTGATGTCAGAGCGAGAGGCTGAGAGTCGCGGTCAAAGCAGCAGAGTTCCCTGTGTGTCTGAATCCAGCTTCACTTACATCACACATGGATTCAATCAGGAGGGATTTTTTCTCTGCCAGATGAGAGCGTGTAATTGGCTCTAAGTGATGTATTGAGTCATGGGAGGGGGGGGGGGGAGGGGGGGGGGTTGGAGGACGACTGTGGAAGAACTTTGTTGGTTTTGGTTTTGTTTAAAGTTCTGAGAGTTTCTGCACATTGAGCTGTCCTCACCTCAGACCACAGGATGTTCATCTTTAGCATCAGACTGGCCAACGCTTTACAGAAGCCGACGGAATCCAAAGACTGAATAAAACGTCTTCAGAGAAAACGTGCGCTTGCCGTGTCTTCCACCAACGGCTCGTTGCCTTCTTGGATGTGTGCAGCTCTGAGAACATGTTTGTTTTCTATGATTGGATCTCAGTTCTCGTGATGTGATCTCATGGATTATTCTCTGTTTTTCTTAAGATTACTCACATGTTACACAACGAGGTGGAGCGGCCCAACACGCTCTGTTTGTCAGAAGACAGACTTCAGCTGTGAGAGCTTAATGTACTTTAATCATTTCATCACTGAGACCTTTATTCACCTCCCCAAAAGCGTCGGATTTTCCTTCTCAATTAGGATTTATTGGATGTAATTGTTGTATGATGGGAACGCCAACCTAAATGTTAACTATAATAACTTCTATTTCAACATGTTGGGGAAAGAATTGAGCTTTTTAAAAAGAAATCATCTCATGCTGTTTCTTGTTCCACTTCACTGGAATACAAATATGACAGAGTACCTCCGACTGATTTAGATGAATTGCTTTAACATTTTGTGAGCTCGGACTAATGTTGCTAGAACCTCAGTGTTGTTGAAACATGAACCTGATAGCAGATAATGTTGGGAGAATAATGAGTGATGGAAAACGATCGGGATGGTGCAATGAAATAAAACGACCTGTTTAAGACCTGGAGGAAGTGAGTGGAGTTAACGGTCAAAGTGTAAAAAACGTGTGCATGGTGCATCCATGATGATCCATGAAATGTGTGATAATGTAACGCTTCAGGTCAGACATGGAGGTCAGGACACCTCTGGATCAATCTGAAGATAATTTTTTAAATCTGTCTTTCATTCATTATTCAGTTTAGGAAAGTTAAGAGCTGAATTACTGGAGATAATCAGATTAGTCTCCAGCTCGTCTTCATGACGATGATGCAGATTTGGGACTTCCTGTTTCTTATTCTCTCTCCTCTTTCCGTCTCTGCAGCGGCTCTCTGCTTCTTCACATGTTGTTCATATTAAAAGTGGTTTCAGATCTTCTTGCAGCTCAGTGGAAAACAGTTTTTGTTTGGTCAACCACGACTTTGGTAGACACTGAAACATCTTAATGACTATCAGATGTTTCTGCACTAAATTATCTACACTGATGGATCCCAGAGGAAAAATCGCACTGACATTATTCATCCCCTGATGTTTCCTGTTGCTCCACCAAGACGTACTGAGACGTCTTAACGACGGTGGATTGAATTCAGTGAAGATGCTCAGAGGATGAACCCCTTCTCTTTCAGCATGTTCACGTTGTTGCATGTTGTCGAGCTTGTTTGAGACACACAGCTCACTCAGTCCATGTGAGGATTGTTTCTCTGTGCAGCAAAATGTGCTGAAGCAAGTCCTGCATCAGCATGCTGCATTTCATGAATATGTATTGGGGCAAACTTTGGCTTTTTCCAGTACTAAAGATCATAGAAGTTTGGATGTTGGAACAAAGTCTAAGTTTGCACGTCGACTTGGGTAAAAAGGCACATGTAGCTAATCTCCACATTCCCAATGTGCCGCCTCACAGAGATACTAGCATGGCTGCAGTCTTTAAATCATGCTTCTGACTCTTCCTGCGTTCAGATCATCTCTGTGTATTTGCAGCTGAATGTCTCAGAACCATCTTGTAACCAGTTTACGGTACAGTACTGTAGATGGTTGTGTAGAGCCTCGTCATCGTTACCTTGTACGTCTCCCAGTTCCTGAAGAAGTTGACGGATCCGTCCTGGCGTCTCTGGATGACGGTCCAGCCTCCTGGGTCGTGCCTCTGGTCGCACCACACCTGCATGAGTTTGTTGCTGTTGTCTGGTTTGAGGAGGAACATGCCGCTGGTGGAGTATCTGCTCTCCAGAGCCTCCAGACAGTCTCTGAACGGACCTGCAGGAAAAAGACACATCATGCTCAGTGAGGGAGCTGTGTGTGGCTGGCGTTCACTTCCTGCACTGTGCTGCGGTCTGCGGGAGATCTTCCCAACAGCCTCTGCAAGACGCCGACAACATCAAACAGAATACTAAACACAGAGATGGAGAGAAGTGACAGCTGACCATGTGGTTTGAGAATTAACTAAAGCTTTCCATTCCGTGATGCTGGCAAACATTCATTCAACCAAAACGTTATATAAACTGTGCTGCTAACATTTTACTGCACATGGAAACACAGAGAGAGAGCACATTAAAATGAGTCACTCAGACTTCATCAAACCGTTACTTAAAGGTGTCGGTGGCTTAGTTTGTCCACCTTTAAGTCCCAGAAAGCTTTGCAGCATTGTGGATACACAATAGTGATGCTACTGTGTGTATGAAGGATAAACACTAGAGGGGGTCAGAGAGTCTGCATGTTGAGACACCAAGCAGCATGGGGTCACTTCTCTGTTACTGACAATCAGCATCTGGATCTGAACAAGTCTGATCAAATCATAGTCTGCATGATTCTTCTGAGACTCAAATATGAATCCTAAACAAAACAAAGAAATCGTGACCTTTGTCAGTGCTCTCACCTGAGGGCTCGTTAGTGAAGCTGTAGACGGTGCTGGGCATTGTGGGTAGTGGAGGCGGTAAGGCTTTGGCATTCTGGTCGTTCTGGATCTCGTTGGTCATGGGGTTGTTGGTGTGTCGGGGGTATGTGGGGGGGTGGAAGGGCCTGTACCCTCCGGGAGAGAGAGCGGGTCTCTGAGGCGGGGGAGGAGGGAGGACAGGAGGCTGAGGCTGGACTGGACGACTCCTCTCCTGCACCCCTCCGTATGTTTGGTGTCCTCCCCCATAGGAGTGTCCTCCCCCCCTCCTGCAGGTCTCCTCCAGCTGCTGCAGCAGGGCGCTCTGGTTGCTGGCAAGCGCCGTCAGGTGCTGGTACTTCAGCTCCAGATCTTGGTATCGCGAAGCGAGTTGGCCCATCGAGTTGGTCTGGTTGAGGACCCGCGTCTCGAGTTGCGACGCCTCGAGGGCATTGTCCCGTTTGCGGATGATCTCGTGCAGGAGCTGCATGTAGAGCTGCGTCACTCTGGAGTTCATGTTGCGGCTCTCTTTCCGGAGCAGCTTCACCTCGTTCACCAGACCCCCGTCCACCTCCACCAGCCGCTGCAGCACCTCGATCTGCAGCCGCTGCTTCTTCAGCTCGCTGTTCAGAAGCTCCAGCTCCTGCTTGTTGACCCGGTTCTCCAGCAGGGCATCAGGCTCCTTTGAGTTCACACAGATGGCCCCTGTATTTTTCTGCTGAGGGACGATGAAGGTGTAGGAACATTTGTCTGTTTGGGTCGCGCTGTGGTCGACCACGGCACGTTTCTGTCTGTTTGTTGTGTACAAAAAGTCTCTCTCCAGGATGTTATCGCTGGTCCCGATATCCTGAGCCTCGTCCTGGCGAGACAACTCAGGTCCAGAGAGAACCAGGACCAGCAGCAAAACCACCACAGGGACGATCATGGCACAGTCCGGCTGCACCACTAATAAGAATCTCTGCAACAGAGAGGAAGGGGGGGCACAATCAGTTGAAGTTTCAAAGGCACACAGTCTATGTTTTTGCAGTTTTTGCTTCTCTTCCAAATAAATCATTTTGCACATTACATTTCTCTTGTGTCTGCAGGAGCACAAATCTGCTTCGGTTTAGTTTTTCTGTTTCTGTTTGTACCTTGATGGAAAAGTTGACTCGTCAAATACATCCTGAAGTCACAGAGCAAAAAGATCATTCACTTGGAGAATATTCTTGTTGCTTGCACACTTTGAATGTCGGCTTAGTTTTCGTCTGTATTCATTTTGTTAACAAAAAACGTGAAAAATGTTGAGACGAGTTAGTGAAAAGCTAAAAATAGATCTTTGACAACTCTGAAGACACATTTTGTTTTCACTGACAAGAGACGAGGCTAAAATGTTTGTGGTGGTCTGTTGGACATTTACAATCCACTGTTGATCGAAGCTGTCCTTGTGAGCTGCCAGGCAGGAAGCAGCAGCTGGAGGAGGAGGGGGTGCGTGAGTGCGTGCGTGCGTGCGTGCGTGCGTGCGTGCGTGCGTGCGTGCGTGCGTGAGTGCGTGCGTGAGTGCGTGTGAGTGCGTGTGAGTGAGTGCGTGTGAGTGAGTGCGTGCGTGCGTGGCAGAGCAACAGAGAGAGCACAGCTGACGTGTCAACGAGCGTTCACAAGCTAACGATGGCCTGCCCAAGCTGTGAGTGACTCAGGTCTGTAAAATGCTAAGGCGTCCCTTTAAACCGTTTATAGGATAAATCGAATGTGCAAACATTTATGACACTTTGACGTCTTGACACCAACTTCTCGTTACTAAAAGGGTCAAAATGACTAAAATGTGACTAAAACTACTTCACACTTCCCTCTAAGGACTTAAGACTGAATCTAGAATAGTTGCAGGATCTGACACTTTGGCTCTGTGTGTGACTGTTTCTGAGGATCTCACGTTCTCACACACTTGATGCTGTAATGGGAAGCTGTGCAGAAGTACAAAAGGGGAGCCATGGTAGCAGATTGTTTTTCAAGCTTTCATCACCGCTAACGTCTTCCAGGAGTCTCAACGTGTCCCTTTTTATCCACATATTTAAAAGATTATCGAGTCCAGTCCCCCCTGGCTCGGCCGCTCTGAGCAACTGTAAACGCCTCGGCCTCCTGACGGGGTCATACAGAGTAGTTTTCTGAATCATAACCAAGGATGAAGCTCTCATTTTAAATAATGACAGATCTATATGCTCATATAGAAGTCCAGAAAACGGGAGAACAGCTCTTTTTGACATTTTCTCTAAAAATACTTGTTTCATTCTTTTAATAATTCATAACTTATCAGAGATCTTTAATGAACAGAGAGACCCACGCACTGACCCTGACTTGGATCATTCCAGTGAAAACATGTCCTCTTTATTAAACTATGACTAAGATGTCCTGCTCACGCTCTATTGTCTCAGACGTTGTGTAACAACACTTGTCTCTGTGTTTTCGATGCTGCTTCTCTTCTGGTTTTGGGGCTAAAATGTTTCACTGCTCGGGAATGTTCTCCAGCAGAAAGAGAGGATCCTCCCCTCGCACAGTCTCTGTTATCACATGTTACTACATCATCACACCTTCTGCCAGCGGTTGCCTCAGATCAGCCGATTCTGTCACTGTTGGTGGACATCATTGTTTTCCCATCATGCAACAGGCTCTGTGGTTTTGGATCAAAGACTGTAAATCAAATTTATGGTGCACATCGGTGAGCTCAGCATGTGGGCAGAGAAAAGTTATTTAGTGTTTTCATATTCCTGCTGCAAGGCAAAAGAAACTCATGGAGTCGTCTGCAGAACATAAAAAACGTTCCCAGAGCAACACACGAGTCCCCGCATCACGTCCAACAAATGCTTATGAGGCAATCTGTTTTAAGGAGAAGTGCTCAACTGTTGGAAGGTGGATGAAGATTTGTAGACGGGTTTGTAGAGCCGAGGAAACACGTCTCCTGGTCCGGCATGCGGCGGTCAGAAGGACTTAAATCACAACTGCACAATATTTTGGAATTCCCTTCACCGTCTTTTCACTCAGTATGTTTACAAGCAGTTCAAATATGTTCATTTATCGTGGTAGTCAGACTTAAACCAGACTTTTAAAATTAATTTTAACGTATTAAAGGTCACATTTTCTGTTAATACCCTTCACCCCTAATATGTTTCTCTAGTCCATCTACAAACCCCCCAATGATGCTCCTCTTTTCAGAAAATGTGTGCTCAAACAGGCTGTTAGGAGATTTTCCCTTCATGACATCACAAAGGGCAGTAACCCCTCCCCCAGGTGGGTGACACGCCCACAGCTAGGTGTTTGTTCTGCCCTCTGAGTCTGCCTTCTCACTGTAAACAATAGGACATGGAGCGAGAAAGCCCAAGACACCAAGCCAGAGAGGGGGCGTGGTCAAACACAGCTCATTTACATATTTAAAGGTACAGACACAGAAATGAGCTGGGCTGAAATAGAGGAGTTTATAGACATGATCAAATACAGGATCAAAGTGAATTTAGAACAAGAAACTTCACACACATGTTTTGAGGAGCTCTGAGACTTAATTACACTAGTTCAAAAAGGAGGAGGATATGTGACCTTCAAATCTCACCCCCTCTCTATTTGTAACCATCTATTCAGCTAGCTTCCAATAGTTGAACCCATGAAATGATGCAATTTGTTGCTCATTTTTGTTTCCATGGTACTGACAGGTCTCGATATCTTTTGGTATTTACGAGTATCATATCCAAGTTTTAAATTGTGGGGGCGCTGGTGGCGCAGTGGTTAGTGCGCGCTGCCCCACGTATGGAGGCCATGGCCCAGGTTCGAATCCCACCTGTGGCTCCTTTCCCACATACCATTCTCTCCTCTCTGTCCCTGATTTCCGACTGTCCTATCTCTCCATTAAAGGCACAAAAAGCTAAAACATAAATCTTTAAAAAAAAAACAGCCGCCCTCCGACCAATGGGGTGATGTCACTGCAGCTACGCTCACTTCTATTTAAACTCAAACATCCTCTTTGGTTTTATTTCAGATTATAACATCACAACGTTTCACACAGAATGATCTGAGCTTCACGTTAGCTGTGAAACGTGTGTAATCCAGCTTGTATTCCCTGATCTCCAGCCGGGGAAGTGTTTTTCTTTGGCTTTAAAGTGAGTTGGACTCATTAATCAGTTACTCGTGTTTCTACTGCCGGGCCTGAATCTCTCTGCAGCACTAATTTAATTGGACACACTTTTAAACGGGCCCAGACCACAGACACGTGTTTTAGATTATGCGATTTCCATGTCTGTGTTATCTGACATGTTCACACTTGTTCATCAGACGTTTGGCGCCGACACGGACTGAGGCTCAAACTGTTAGTAGAATAATCGGTTCATGGGTTGGACTGTTGACAGAGAATAGTGGGTGAGTCGTTTAATAATGGAAAAATCACATAAGTCTACTTTAGAGGAAACCTGCCGACGAGGTTATCTCTATTTCTAGAGCTGAGATGCGCCGCCTAGTGGCCATGGCTGCATTACAGCTTAGACACAACATTTAACCGTCAACGATGGCCTACATTCAGGTTGAAAAGTGAGGATGAAGGGGTTAATCGTTTAAAGTCGACCCATTCAGCTGATCTCCATCTTCATAAAGTGTTACCATGCTGGACGTTCAAACTAAACGTGGGTAAAGTTTCAGATCATGAGGTAAACGCATGTTGGAGTAATCCCAGGAGGAGTCTGCAGAGGGCACTAAACGGCTTGTTCTGCAAATCACGCCATAGTCCCCCGATATGAAATGAAGAATTTCACAAGACGGCTTCAGTCCTCCATGATAGCGTCTGAAACCTCTTACATAGACTCTCTTCTCCCAGCACTGAAGTACAGCCCTCCCCTGGCAGCCCTGGCAGCCCTGCAGCGTTATGCCCCCAGAGAGCTGGCCAATCAGAAGAAAGTTGGCATGTGGGGAGGCGGGGCCTTAAAGAGACAGCAGCTGAAATAAGGGCTTTTACTGACACCGGGATCAGATAAATAAGATCGTGTAAAGCTGCTCTGTTGGTTTCACAGACTGACGACATGATGGGGGGAACATGAGGAGGAGACGGGAGCTTTAAGGTGACTCGTCATTTTCATCCCTTATTCGCTGAACGCTGCCTCCTCCTGTTCGTCACCCTTTAGAGATCTTTATACACTCGCAGCCTGTTGGAGTCTGGACCAGTCTCAGGTTTTCCTCTCGGCTGTTGGACAAAGTAGACGTTGTGACTTTCATGGTGTAGAGTGGTGGAAACAGAGCGTGGATGAACATGAGAGGGAGCTCTGTCTGCTGAATGAGATGATTGAATGAGAGGTTAACCACACCGAAGTTAAAACGAGCCTCTGTGTTCTGATTCATTTTTTACTGTCAAAGACTGAGTCTGTATTTCTTAATGGGGTCTCTGTAGAGCGACACTGTTCAAACATGAGGTGGTTTTATATCGTAGACCCTGATGGAGAGGAGTCTGAAGCTCGTCTATTTAACTTCTCTTAGTGCTGAAAATGTGATGCAGCTTCCTTAGGGCTCATTTTGCACAAATGAAACTCTTGGCGTGCTTTTATTAATGTCCTTCAGAAAAGTGCAGCGATTCGACTGTTTTCTATTTTGTGTTTTATTTTTGTCCTGAAACCAGGAAATCAGTGGTGGAAAGATTTCTAATAGATGTGGTTTTGAAGCTATCTGCAGTGTTTTTTTTAGCTCTGTTTAAGAGTTAATTTCTCTCCTGATCATGGCATAAAGTAAGCCCCGCCCCCAAACACCTGAACGACGGCGTCATCACAACAAACACACACACACACTTCAATCCTAGAACATATTTCTCTGTCGAACACGCTGTGCTGTCGTACTGAATAGTCTGTTAATGAGCTGAGTGCACATGTGTGATACTGAGCAGTCATTACAGGATCAGAGACACACACACACACACACACACACACACACACACACACACACACACACACACACATAGTGGTTGAAGGTCTGTGTGTCGCTGCAAAGTGTCACCTGTCAGACCTGAGCTCTCTGTAAAACTCAGCTCTTAAAATCAGCTCAGGCTCAGATCACCATCTGTCAGACACACACACACACACACACACACACACACACACACACACACACACTCGCACTCACACACACACGTTTACGACCTCACCGAACGCTTACCCTGAAGTCTGATCATTCAGAGAGAATTGAGTTAGAAACTTTTCCTCCTCGTCTCTGCTCACATAAACACACGCACACACAAACACACGCGCACACACACAAACACACACACGTTTATGACCCAACACAACAAGTCTTATCAATCGGGGGAATTACAGGACAAAAATTAATGAGACAAACCAGCTTTATCCCCGTTTCTGCTTTAATCTTTCTTTCTGTCTCTGCTCAGTCTCAGTCCATCACACACAAACGTCCACAAAGACACACATACGTGCACACACACACACACACACACACACTGACGTCCACACAGACACACACACGTGCACACACACACTGACGTCCACACAGACACACACACGTGCACACACACACTGACGTCCACACAGACACACACACGTGCACACACACACTGACGTCCACACAGACACACACACGTGCACACACACACTGACGTCCACACAGACACACACACGTGCACACACACGTTCGGCAGCAACAGTCTCGTCTGCGTCTGGTCTCTGAGACGTGACAGGTCTGTGGAGCTCTTTAACCTGCGTGGTGGAGGGAGTGGGGGGGGGGAGAGAGACGCTCGTCTGTCCTCATTCAGCAGATTCAGTCTGAGTGTCTTCTGACCACCAAACCCTGAAACAACTGCTGCTCATTTTGAAGCGGACGTTTTCCTCTCTAGGTTCTTTAATTCATAAACAAAACTCCTGAAAACTTCTCGAGGTGAGCTTCCTGTGTGAATGCAAACTCGGACTTAATCCAGAATTTTTTTCCACCCTGCCCCCTGTTAAATTACCTTGTGAAGTCGGGGTGAGCAGATGTGAGATTGCAGCGGAAAGTTTAAGTAAAATTCACAACGACGAGCTTGCAGGAGGGTGGTGGTGTTTATATTCTGTGATGGGTGCACGACCTTAGACTGTCTGCACCCGACCAGTGTGATCACTGCGCAGATCATCAGCATTATGTTTTCTCTTCTCCACTCTTCAGTTGATCATTTACATCGTGTCTCGCCTCCTGAGATAAACTTGTGGTGATAAAGTATTTCTCCAGAGTGAGGTTCGGAGCCTGGTGGTGTCGGAGCGAGGCCGGATTAGAGAGATGTTACCCTGCAGCTCTGTACACACACATCTAGGATTCATTAAGGTTGTTTTTTAAGGAGCGCCCAATGAGGAGTATTTTAACTTTGTCTCGTGCACACTCACATGAGGATGCACGTGCACACGCATGCTGCATCGCTCAGCGGTGCCAACAGTTTCATAATCCAGCACTCATCTACAGCTGGAGGGAAAGCAGCTACGGAGCCTGAGGAGAAGACAGCTGTAACAAGTAAACACGGATGTACACACTCTGGGATTCAAGCTGAAGTTTGAGGAGGAAGGAAATCTCTTAGCTGGAAGCAGTTTAACGCTAACCCCGGCGCTGGCTTTCCCTGGAATTACATCTGTATCCAGAGGCAGAAATGGAGCGCAACACAAGATGACAGACATGGATTGCAGATGGGTTCTGAGATTGTGTGATATGTACTCATAAAAAACTCTCACTGAAGAGGAGGACAGCTGATTTTATTAGATGTAAGTTATGAGATGTAAGCATGATGTTCCCCGCTCATTAGCGTGAATTCACCGATGAAAGACGAGATTGGAAAGTCTACACAGTGTCATCATCCTGTGTTCTGAAGGCTGGAGTTTCACCTCCTTTAAAGGAGAGCTGTGTGTGTGTGTGTGTGTGTGTGAGGCTGCAGTGTGTGATAATCGTCTCACTCACCTCGGGTCTCTGTTTTCGTCTCCTGCCTCCTCTGCTCGTCTGACTCCCAGCGTTCAGCAGTCAGAGTCAGTGCTCATGTCGTCTGCGTGTCACTGAATCTTCATCTTCTCTGTTCAAAAAAAAGACGACCATGAAGACGAAGGTCTTTTGAACGGTCCCGTCAGAGGTCGATCATGCAGCTGGAAGACGTTGTTCGTTCATTGGCTGATTCTGAAGGATTCTCTACCTGACGATCCTTCACTGAGCTCTCAATCTGTTCCTCCTCTTCCTCCGTCTGCTGCCATCACTGTGACTCTGATTGTTCTCTAAGTAATAGAGCTGTGAGCTGCAGAGACGCCCACTTTACCCTCCCCTCCACAACAAGGAGACTCCCCCCACACACACACACACACACACACAAACCCTCCAGCCGGCCCAGCACTCCCACTGAGGAGAAGGCTGGGAGGACTGGGAGGGCTGAGCGGCAGCTGCATGTGCTGCAGGGAGGTCCTGAACTCGCACTCACTCAGAAGGAAACCACCAGAAACTGAGAAGCAGACTAGAAGACGTTCATGTTTGTTTTTCTTCAGTTTTTGCAGAATCGTAAAGATCTGAACCCCAGAGCACCTGAAATATTCCTGTTTCTCTTCAGACTCCAGGATCTTGTAGTCCCCCGGTCGGGTATTTCAGCCTGTTTCTTCCTGCCTGACGTGCAATCTGTAAACTTAGATTTTAATCTGTGAGCTCAGGCGGAGAGACGGTCCATTCACAGGCACAGTTTGTTGTGTTGTCATAGCAATAACATCTCAGTGACTCATCCTGTTTGTTTTTAATCACAAACTGCTGATGTATGATAGGCCGTCATCCACGCAGTCGAGAACATTTGTCTGAGGTCAGCCAGACACGGACGGCGTTTCCTCGCAGACGTTTGGAGAAACTTTGCTTTATTTTTTTATTTTTTTTACTTCCACAGGAGGTCAAAGTACTCGTGTAGAAGTACAGACGCAGCGATCACAGGGAATTAACTTTTTTTTGTAGATGCTGACTGTAGATGGGAAACACACAAAAATACCAATGTACCTGTACTGTCCTGTAAATGGCAATAAACATCTATTCTATTCTAACGAGTGAGGTGTAAAATATCTTCTAGTCGACCAGTCAGATATATTTTGACCCTGATATTGACCTTTAAAAACTGTAAACTGTTATAACCAAACTGTCCAGCAGTTACAATAGTTGAAGTCTTCGCACGACATCTGAGTTTAGCTAGCTAACTGGTGAACTGCTGTGATGGTCATACATGTTATCTAGTGATTCCACTTCACCTAGTAGCATGCCGATGCCTACTAGGGCGCTGTCTTGTTGGTAACTAGTAAATCAGAGCGACTCGATGTCTTCCCCTGTAAGATCCCAACTCTAAGACGAGTAAACTAGGTGGACATTTTGGCTCCATCCTGTTAGATGGAAAAACTTGTTTATTTTCAAAGTGGTTGAAGTCAAAGCTGCAGGTCTGTTTGGAAATGTTGTCGAGGAGGGGAGAGCACGAAGAGACACACGAGAATCTTCAGCTAAATCAAAAGTCAACATCCTAATTCACAAACACAACAAAGAAGCTGCACAATAACAACACAAGCAGCAGCTGAAACCCCTTAAAGGAACATTGAGATTCTCATTGAAGCTCCTCTCTGCAGGGCTGGAAGCTTAGAGAGCGGCAGCAGAGCGTGACACCAGCACTCTTCTTCTTCTCTTTGTTGAAGCTGCTTCCTGTACCTTTAATGTTCACTGTGTGTCACGCCATCCTGACTCTGTTCCTCTCTGCGATTTATAAAGAAGAGCGCTCTGTTCACTCAGCGTGCTCTGATGGAGCCCATAATCACCTGCAGGACGGAGACGACAACTAGAGGTCACACATTCTTTATTCAGAGCAGCAGAGGAGCAGATAAATGATCCACTAAACCAACATCCTGAACTTCCATCTTAACGAGAATAAAGGCTCAATAAATAGATATAAAAACTTTTGTTTGTAGACTTCCTGCAGGGTTTGAATGAGCAGAACATGAACGAACAAATCTACAGAGAAACCTCTTGGATTCAAATCCTCCTCTCTCAAATAAAAAAAGTCTGAAAATAAACGCATAATAACAACGAACTATTCATAGCTTCATAAAATGTCCAACTTTACAGCTGCAGTTCCTCCAGTGTCCACTAGAGTCTTTCTCCTGCAGTGAGTCAGTCTCCATAGAGCCCCATGTTAAAATGTCCAACTTCACAGCCTGGTATAAAAATTAGTCAGGGGGGTGTGGCCTCTTTGAGTGACAGGTGGGAGCTGCTCGCTGTCTGCTAGGTGTCATTACAGCTATCTTAGTCCCCTGACCTTTGACCTCTGGCTGTGTTTGTGCTGTTGGAGCCTTTTGGAGATGAGTATATTATGTAAATATCGGACTAATAATTTGTCTTGATTGTTGCAGTGCCCTCTATGGGTGATGCTGCAGGTCTAAGCGAGTCACTCGTGGTTCTAATTACATTCAGACACAAAGACTCGTTCTTGCCTTGTTTTTCTGCACATCAGGACTTTTTGGATTTTGTTTTTAAAACAAGACACTTGCTGAGTTGAAAATCACATGTGACCGCAGTGAACTGCTGCTGACTGCTGATCCTGGATGACTTTCTGATGTGATGTAATAAAAAATAACTTGTTTGCTGTCGTCAGTGATTAATGGAGACAGGAAGCACAGCTGAGCCACATTGTGTGTCCATCAGCATGACATCATCGGCAAATACTGGTTATCATGTTGCGCAGATGTCGGTGATGGGTCTGGAGCTGCCAGCACAGCTGATATCATGGAGGTCTGATGGTCTCGGGGGGGTTTGGGTGGAACACGTTGAGGAATGTAACATAGAAGAGAGGGTGTTTGAGAGATTTCAAGAAATATGAAGTCTCATTCTGCTCGTCCAAACTCAGTTTACTTACAATTTTGATGTCAAATGTTGGACTCAGTGTCCCATGCTGCATCATTGCGTCTTGCACAAGAGAGCAGGTTTGTCTTGTACAACCGAGGAAGGAGTATTGGTACATGTTTCTTGATAATGCCAAACTACATGACCTGCCTTCTTACTCATGTTCTCGGCTGATTCCTGAAGCTCTCAGCAGCTGCAGCCTTCGATCTCAAGGACTCGTCGTGTTTGTCCCTCCCTGAACTCGCTCTGTCTTTAGTGAAAGTGCTTCTAGTGTGTGAGCGCCATCGTCTGAGCTGCAGTCACCTTAAACTTTAAACTTTGATTCATTCAACATCTTATGTTGAAAACATGTTTGTTGAAATGAAATAACCATATGAATGAAGCAACTCTTGGATAAAAACAAAAACAAAGTATGAAAAATAAATAAAAATAAACTAGAACATTTAGGATAATACGAGGATAAAGGATATCAATATAAAATCACTATTTTTCTCCTGTTGCCCATCCTTAGGCTCCGTGTCAACTAGAGTTATTTTCTCGGCGTCAGCGTCTTTTTTCCGTTGTTTTCAAAGGGTAGAGAGCGTTCGCCCCGAGCGCTCAAGTTGAAAATCGTTCAACTTTCAGAAAGCCGCTGTTAACGTCACCGGCGCTCTTTTCCAAATGTTTGATATTCCCCGTATTTTAGCCTCGTACAGATCGTCTCGCTCCGTGTCTGATCAGGAAATAAACCAGCTGAAATATAAAACATGCAGTAAAAAGTAAAATAGCAGTGTCGCTCATACAGCGGTCATTATCAACAGACTGTTGTTATGGAGACAGGACGGACGAACAGCGCTTTTCTTCTCAGCGCTCAAACACTTCACGCAAACACTCCGAGCGCACAGCCAGCAGATTGACACGGGGCCTAACTTGTGCCGCTCAAACTCTGAGCTTTGAAATCTGTCCAGACTCTGCCTGAGGGGCTCCTCAACATTTCCACGTACTGATTTCCATCTCGGCCTCCTCTGTTGGGCTTTTCCAGCTCTGCACGTTTGCATCGATGTTACTGCACACGTGTTGGAGTGTAAAGAGACCTGATGAAGGCCCCGCCTCCCTCTGGCTTTAGCTCCTGATCTTGAAGTGTTTCAAAATCAAACCTCTCGTCATGTTGGAGGAATCACCTCGTCGTGTTGAAGTCAGCTTATGAAGGTCTCAGACTCAGTCATGTTCTTTAGTCCATCTTTGGACCTGGACAAAGAAGACCTTTATCTCTGTAGCGGTCAGGGCCACAACTTTGGGAATATGCCCGTGCTCTGCTCTGACTGATTATGACATCATCAGTTAGGGTGTAAATCTTTGAATATCTCTAAAGATAAAGAACTGACTGTGATTTCTGTTGGTCTCTGAATTATAAGTGAGTCTCTCAGAAGAACTTGAGGATATATTCGTATATTTTAATGCTCCATAAAATCAAAAAACAGACCCAAGCTTTATAAAAAAAAAACCTGCAGATCCTTAGAGAGAGAGAGAGAGAGAGAGAGAGAGAGAGAGAGAGAGAGAGAGAGAGAGAGAGAGAGAGAGAGAGAGAGAGAGAGAGAGAGAGAGGAGAGAGAGAGAGAGAGAGAGAGAGAGAGAGAGAGAGAGAGAGAGAGAGAGAGAGAGAGAGAGAGAGAGAGAGAGAGAGAGAGAGAGAGAGAGAGAGAGAGAGAGAGAGAGAGAGAGAGAGAGAGAATTGGCAACTTCTCAATACTGAAAAATTTAACACACACCGCTAAAATGTTAAAAACAGTCGGATAGAAACTGTGAGACCGGGTTGGGTTTGTGTGTGTGTCTCTTCCTCTCAGCTGCAGAAGGTCGAGCCTCTCTGACCTCTGCTCTATGACCCCTGAACTTACTGATGGCTGACCTCCTCTCTGATACTAAAGACGTCTCTCACTGCACGGCTGGAGAATTTAGAGTGTGTGTTTGTTGTTGTGTGTAAAATAACTCCTCAGACTGGGACCTGGTACTGATCCGAGTTGATCTCAGGAGGCAGTTTGAGTTAAAAAAGGGCCCAGAAGTGAAAAATGTGACTTTGCACATTTGTCATTAACAACAAAGTGGAGCCTTGTACAGATGGGTTCTGCAGGTTTTGATTCCTGAAGGTTCTGCAGAGACTCTTTATTTCATGCTCTCTGTGTCGGCACATTTAAAGGTTTCTGATCTCCTCTGATCTCCATTTGACAGTAAATCTCTTCCAGTTCAAATCAGCTGATGACATTAATAATTACATCTGTTTTACTCTGTATGCCAACATTTCCAGTCCACAGGTGCATTGTGGGTGTTTTTACTGGAGTTTTATTGTACGTTTTATGAATGCACATTCTTCAGCACGTCCACCTGTGCCCTCTGGACTTTTCCACTGAGCTATAAAACGCTGCGTCTGCTTTCTTTTTCCACTTCCTAACCTCAGAAACACACAGAGCGCTAACACACAGTCTGGACAGCTCAGGTCTGTTCTGGGCTCGGTCCAGACTAACCCTTGTTTGTGGATCAAAAGGGGAAAGTTGTGGACGTTCAGAGTGGTTTATGTTCAGGCAGCTTTAGGAAAAAAAACTGTTCCCTGACCGGAGCAGATTTCTGTCTTTTTTTACTCTCAATAACAATCAGTGTTTGAAAAACAGACACATGGAATCCAGACAAAGATGCCTAAACAAGTTCCTGTCGTGTATCGCTGACCAGGATTTCCGTCAGATTTCCGTCGTCTTGAAGGAAGGACTGATGTAATGGTGTTTCAGCGGAGACACTGTGATGTCACAGAGCTCAGCGTCTCTAACCTCCTGTTAAACATTCAGTAAAAGTCCTCCAGGTTATAGCAGCCTCATGTGCACTGTAAAACATTCAGGAAAACAGTATTAGAAGGAGTTTCCATTGGGCCTGCAGGAGCAGCGTGTCGTGCCCACGTGTCGTACCATCCTGTAACATCTTTACAGAGCTGCGTGTCTCTGTGGGGATGAGGGGTGTCCTGACATGATCTGTAAGTGTAAGAGTTTGTTCTCTGTGCAGGAGATGTGTTTCTGCACAGCCTCCACATCTGTTCTGCATTGATCAGACTGAACGGGTACAGTCAGAGTAGAGAGTGTGGGAATCTGCTGAGTTTTTGATGAGCAGCATCAGGAGAAGCATCAGACTCATAGAAAACACAACAGCACGCACATCCCAACCAATAAGTACAAGATGCTGGACAGAAATACGAAAGCAAAAGGATGCGAGAAGCCGAGTGTACATCCCTGCAGATATTATTCAGAGCAGATTGAGACGTAGCGTTACACCGTGTCAGCGAGCGTCATATATCACATCACAGCGTGTATGATCGCACACTGCATCCGTTAAATATGTAATCTTTGCTTCGTTCATTTCACTTTCCCCTTGTAAACATTGTAACTTGTGGTGCTTTTATTTTGAAGGTGGACAACCTGAAGTGTGGCGCTTTTATTTTGAAGGTGGACAACCTGAAGTGTGGCGCTTTTATTTTGAAGGTGGACAACCTGAAGTGTGGTGCTTTTATTTTGAAGGTGGACAAACTGAAGTGTGGTGCTTTGTATTGAGGAGCCGTTGACTCAAATCTCAACACTGATGCTCGTCAATAAACGGCTCGCTGTGAGCTGAATAAAGTGTTTCTCCTGTGTTGTTGACGCAGGTTAAAGGTCAACATTTTAGACACGGATGTAGAAAACATTTTTTTCCCGTTATCTCCCCTTTGCGAGTGTCAGTGCCTTGTAAAGCGCCCTCGTTCCTCGTCTGTCTACACGAGAGGAAAATAGAAACGGGGCGGTGGTTAATAACGGCGTGCCACATCGTGCTGTTGATTTTGTTGCTGACACTCGCGTCTCGTTAGACTGTATCGTTATCGGTGTCGTGTATGTCTCATGTATATCATCTGACACCAGAGGTCGTCTCTACAACGCGCTGAAGACGCTAGCAGAGTCAGATTTACCTTAAAGCCGGTCATATTACTGAAACCTGTCAGCTGACATCAGTCTTCTTTGTCTCCTCACAACACCGCCCCCTCTGCTGGTCGCTGCACATCGTCTCAACACTGCCGTTTCACTCAGAGACCTTCAGGGGGCGCCAGAGTGCACCAACCCAAACTCCTACGTCCTGCTGCGTGTGTGTGTGTGTGTGTGTGTGTGTGTGTGTGTGTGTGTGTGTGTGTGTGTGTGTGTGTGTGTCCATTTTGTAAAGGGAGGGAGTTTGTTTTCTGCATGTGTTTGTGATTCCTGCACTCACACAGCGGCGGGTTTTCCTCACCGCCACATGCGGCACTAAGCACACGAGTTATATAACAGCAGCATTTATCATCAGCGGTTGTTAAATTCACCAGAAACCACAACGAGCAGTTATCCCTCTGTCTTTGTTTTACAGCTCGTTGTTAAAGACTCAGAGAAACGTGTGTGTGTGTGTGTGTTTCACCACAAATTACTGTTGTAAACTTCAGAGAGAGGATTAGTTTCCTCGTTTAAGGAGAAGTTTAACAGCCAGCATCGTGCTGCTTTAGAGATAAAGCGTGCTGATTATTACTCGTTACCGTCTATGAAACCAAACAGAGTTAAACTGTGACCGTTACTGACGGATTAGAGAGCAGGCGGCCGGGTTTGAAGGCCCTGACACACCAAGGAGATCTTCGCCCGTCGGTCCTAGATGGACCGTTGGTGGACTGTGGTGTGTCCAGCTCCGTCGCTACGATTACAGACTACCGCCCCCTGCTGGCATGGACAGTTATTTCCTCTCACTGCAGAACATTCGTGGTGGTTGGCCGTCGGCTGTAGTCTTTGCGGTGTGTTAAAGTGCAACTTTTTGACCAAAGGTGATGTGAGGCGACGCCACAGTTGGCCTCATCACCACTAGTTCTTTGCTGTCTGCTTGGTGCTGCAGAGGAACATGCATTTGATTTCCATTCGTGAGGCCGGATTGAAGTTTCAGCTCCGATACCAATCCCTGGACTTTGAGACCGGATCAAACGTTTTCAGCCTGTCGGTCCGATATCCAACGCCAGGATCTGATCGGTGCATCCCGAGAAATGATTACCATAGAAGATGGTTCCTGTTCTGTGTCTTTAGGACGTTTTTCAGGAAAGATTTCAGGTTTGAATTAAAGTGTGTTTGTAAAATTGTCTCAGCTGCTTAGAAATCTCATCGTTCTTGTTAAACCAAACGTCACTTTCCTGCTCCAAACAGTGATGTGTTTGAGACAAATGATGTGGGAAACTGTGTGTAACGTGTGTGTGTGTGTGTGTGTTGTAAACACCACATCAGACACGGTGTGTGTGTGTGTGTGTGTGTGTGTGTGTGTGTGTGTGTGTGTGTGTGTGTGTGTGTGTGTGTGTGTGTGTGTGTGTGTGTGTGTGTGTGTGTGTGTGTGTGTGTGTGTGTGTGTGTGTGTGTGTGTGTGTGTGTGTGTGTGTGTGTGTGTGTGTGTGTGTGTGTGTGTGTGCGCGCGCTCAGGGTCAGACCAAGTCTCTGGCTCTCTCTGTAGAAACATTATTTCACAGTAATTAAGACAGATTGTAGGAAAGTCTGCGAGTCAGCTCATGTTTTCCAGATTCTTCTGAAACTCCTTTAAAAGACGCCAGAAGTCAGATATGGAATTTTCCTCTTGTTAAATAATTATCACTTTCTTTATTCTTAAAATTTTTTTTATTTACTAAAGTCTGAAGATAAAGAAAGACACATCTGAGCACAGAGGAGCTTCATGAAAAACCTCAACTTTCTCCTTTCTTCAGATTATCCACCTCTCCATGAGTCAGCATTTCTTGTGTGTGTGTGTGTGTGTGTGTGTGTGTGTGTGTGTGCGCTGTAAACACCACATCAGACACGGTGTGTGTGTGTGTGCGCTGTAAACACCACATCAGACACGGTGTGTGTGTGTGTGTGTGTGTGTGTGTGTGTGTGTGTGTGTGTGTGCGCTGTAAACACCACATCAGACACGGTGTGTGTGTGTGTGTGTGTGTGTGTGTGTGTGTGTGTGTGTGTGTGTGCGCTGTAAACACCACATCAGACACGGTGTGTGTGTGTGTGTGTGTGTTCAGAGGTCCAATTTAGCGAGTGACTCGTTGACCCTGTGTTGTGTTTCAGGGATCTACTTGCTGGACATGATCTACATCGACTCGGCCTATCCGGCGTCAGACAGCATCATAGAGACGGAGCAGCGGACCAATCAGATGAACAACCTGCTGAGAGTCATCTCTGACCTGCAGGTGTCCTGCAAATATGGTGAGACAACAAACACCTTTGTTATGACTCAGCAAACGGGGATAAAGCTAGTAAAGGTTAATATGGCTGTTAACAGATAAAAGGCTTCGTTAGCGATCAAATAAATCACAATCCATTATTCAAAGTGTTGGCAATGACGTCACTCAAACAGAGTTTTGCTTATCTTAAAGGACCAGTATGTAGCTCTGACCCCTAGTGTTTATAATGGGTACTGCAGTCTAAATTATCATCATAGAGAGCTGTCTCCCCCCCCTCCTCTCTAGAGTCCATGCTCACAGGTCACCATGTGGTGGACACTGAAGCTTCAGTGTTTATCCAGCTCTGCATTGGTCTGTAAACCTTTCTGTGTTCTAACCTCTCTCCATTTTTCAAAAGCATCTCCAATATTGATCCTAGTTTGAGCACGTTTCTGCTCGTGGAGCTTATTAGAAACATGCAGAGGCTTTTTAGGTCGAGTACAATCACTTCTATCTGAACCACTTCTCTTGCCCGCTTCCATCACTGCAACACCTGTTGACCTGATAACTGCTCTCATATCTGGCAAACCGAGGGGCGTCCAAAACGGGCGTGTGGGTGTGGGTGTATACCACGATGTGAAAGTCTGCAGAGGAGAAATTTGGGTATAAAAGTATTGAACCTGGACTTTTTTTTTTTTTTCAGTTATCGTTGTCTTTAAAATGGACTTGAACTATAAAAGGTTAAAAGTTACCTCTTCCCCCCCGTGTCTCCTCAGATTACCTGGTGACCCTCCCTCATGTTCAGAAGTATCTGCTGTCAGTCCGGTACATTGAGGAGCTGCAGAAGTTTGTAGAAGACGACAACTTCAAGTAAGTTTCACATTCACACCAACACTACCAGTAGATGAAGCTCCACCTTATGTCCAGACGACACAGACATGCTCTTAAACTCGGCTCAGAAGCTGCTCTCTGCTCTGACTCGTGGAAACATGGAGGCGAGAAGATGTCTGGGTTCAGTGAGACGAAGCAGTGTGAAACGACAGACAGCTGCTTTGATTTTCTCCTCAGAGACTGAAGATAAAACATCCCACGGCTCTGATGACTTTCTCAGACGGACACTCTAAAGCACTTTTCACAAATGCACTTTTGAGGCAGGCTGCCGCTGAACTCTGCTCGGGTAGCCTGTTCACAGGTGCACCTCACAGCGGGCGACGTGACGAGGGGGGGAGGGGGGGTTAGGAGGCGGGACGTAATGGAAAAAGAGCAACGCAGGAGTCTGACACTATGATGAGAATATCCGCCTTGATAACAATGCTTAGTGTCGTCCAACATATTAACAATATCAGCAAAAAAATAGAGAAGAACATACTGGTGAACAGAAAACAAAGAGGAGGAGTTCGATGACGTGCACAGAGATCGTAGCGGTGGTGTGCAGACAGTCTATAGATGGCACTGGTTGCAGGATATAAATCCCATCACCCCCTCCAACTCGCTCGCTTGCAGTGAATATTTCCACTCAGCTTCACACAGAACATTTACCTAGGGGGCTGGCAGGAAAATCTCAGTGTAAGAGTCAGTGTGAAAAATGTAGCTGCTTGCATTAATACATGAAGCTCGCCCTGTTTTGAGGAGTTTTGTGCAGGTGTGAAAGAATAATGTTACTCTTGTTTTCCTTTCACCTCTGAAGTTAGCAAAGCTCCAACAGCTTCAGAGTTGCAGTTTGCTCGAGGTTTTGTTAAACTCTGCAAAAAGAAGATCTAATTATCATTTCACTGCCCAGGGACTACAGATGTAAATTAGCTTATAGCTATCTCTGGTACAGCTAATTGGCTGTACACTGTCCCTGTCAAAATAAACAAATAAATAAAAAATAAAAATCATGATGTCAGGGCGCTGGTGATGCAGTGGTTAGTGCGCGCGCCCCATGTAAGGAGGCTGTAGTCTTTCAAGCAGGAGGCCTGGGTTCAAATCCAGCCTGTGCCTCCTTTCCCGCATGTCATTCCCACTCTTTCTCACTCCCCCTGATTTCTGACTCTGTCCACTCTCCTATCTCTCCATTAAAGGCACAAAAAGCCCCCAAAAAAATCTTTAAATTTTTAAAAAAAGAAATCATGATGTTAATTTGCTTTTCATCTTTTGTCCTTGTCTGTCTTCTTTATTTTTGCTAACAAGGTAATCCCACAAATGATCAAACTCACAAATGAAGGACTCAGAGATTGTAAAAAGTTTATAGAAAAGTTAAAATCTCGTCTGCAGCAGTTTAATAAAGATGGATTAGGGCAGCGGAGGTTTCTAACTCATATTACATAAGTTTTTAAATGACTAAAGTGTGTGTGTGTGTTTATGTGCTAGATGACACACACACACACACACACACACACACACACACACACACACACACACACACACACACACACACACACAGAGTTGAAGTAATGACGGTGGTGATGAGACAGAAACCAGACTGCACAGGTCGTGAGAGACACAAAGTTTGCTCGACTCTCCTCCTCTGTCTTCCTTCAGTCGTTCTCTCATTAATGAGCTTTACCCCCCCCCCCCCCCCCCCCCCCCCACCACCACCACCACCCGCACCCTCAGAGTCAATAAATACTTTCCTATGTTCTGCTGAGAGGCAGGATCGCACTCCCCAACTTACCACATTCATGAGACTGTTCCATGTGCTGGTTGTCCAAACTGAGCGTGTGCAGACACGAGGACAAACTGAGCGCGAGCAGACAGGAGGACAAACTGAGCGCGAGCAGACAGGAGGACAGACTGAGCATGTGCAGACAATAGACTGAATAATAAAATGGACAGCAGACCTCTCAAAGGGAGTGAAGCCAAAGTTTTTAAAGCTCCCCCTGCTGACACAGGTCTTTTCAAAACACGCAGCCATAAGTCAACAGAAACTTTGTAACAAAATAAAACGGGGGTGCCATAATCAGTCACTCATCAAAACTCTCATGAAGTAGCTCACAGTCCAAACATTTTCCTCCTTGCACACCTGCCCCCCTCAGCAAATCAGGTCGGTGGTCGCAGGAAGTCCCGCCCCCTCTCTTGCTTGACAGCGATGCAATGCAACCAAGATATCCAAGACCTCTGAATTTGACAATCCAAGCTGTTGAGTCCTGCAGGAAATCTGGTCTAAATCTTCTTTGTGTGTGTTAAAGATCTTAAATGTAATACTGGAGGTGTGCAGTGACCCTGCAGGGAGTGTGTGATGTAAATATATTTCTCTGTTAAATCTGACATCACTGATGGAAACGTGTCTGTGTTTCAGGATTTCTCTGAAGATTGAACCTGGAAACAGCTCCCCTCGCATCGCTTCCTCCAAAGAAGACCTGGCAGGTAACGCACGCCTTAAGTATATATATAAATACGTGTTTGGCCCGTCTCCACTCATTTAGGGGAGTGGAGCTGATAGATTTCTACTTTGGTCAATGTGTTCTTCTACTGTCTCCTCTGGGCTCCATCAGTCCATGTGGTTCTGTGGTTCTGTGATTACCGTGGGAACCTCTTTGACTCGGGACTCCAGCAGTTGCTGCTCCATTCTGCGCTCTGAAAACGCAGTTTGGGTGTTGATGAATGAGAGAGCTCGGAGCTGTAACATACACATAGCTGCTGGAAGTTTGGGGTTAAAATCTTCTTTTCTGATGAAGAATTTGTAGTTTTGTTTTCAATTCTTGATCATCTGTTGAAAGAATGAAATCCAGCCAGCCTTGTGGTTGAGTTATTGAAACCAGAGAAGGTCTGTGATGACTAGAAGCATGTGTTTAGAAGGGACACAGAATGATGAACGCTCACTAACAGCTCTGTGCAGGTGCAGTTAGTCACATCAGGTCGGTGTAGTGACAGCTGATGGATTCTTTGATTAGCTTGGAAAACAAAGCAGCAGAAGAGAGCTAACAGGCCGTCCTGAAAGAACTACACTAACAACCAAACGCAAACATCCACCTCCTGTTTCTCCTCCATCCTCCTCACCTGTCTGTGAGCTGTGATGTCATCACCTGTCTGTGAGCTGTGATGTCCTCACCTGTCTGTGAGCTGTGATGTCATCGTGCAGGTGAGGAGGAAGAATGATGTTTAGACAGCTCAGAGTGGATTGAAGAGGTTAACTAGGACATGTTGGACTTCCTTTATTGTTCTTCTTGTGTAGTGTTGATACTCTGGAGGGCTTTATTTGAGGAGGGGGGTGTGATGAGGTGATGTAATGCAGCAGGGACAGGCTGAGATCTGGATGTGGGTCTGAGTGATAATGAGAGAAGCCCACCGAGCCAAATTGGAGACGGGACGAAGCTCTGCAGCTGTGAGAGAGCGAGCTGAGAGGACGTGTGGTCACACTGAGAACACGACGACTTAAAGATGAAGTCATGTGGGAGAGATCTGCTGCTAGGTTATCACAATAATCAAACCAGAGATACATTTAAAAAAAAACATTTTTTTAATTAGTATAACAAGCGGAGAGTAGTGTTTACAACAAATCCAAGATGGCCGCCAAAGCAGAGTCAGTCACTCAGGTCGTTTTCGCTCCTAACCTGTTTGATTCGGTGAAAACTAATTCGAGTCAGTTTACCAAAATTGTCTGTAGGTGTGAATGTGTGGCTGGTTTACTGTGATTGACAGGCGATCAGTCCAGGGTGTAACCCCGCCTCTCGACCAATGACAGCTGTGATTGGTTCCAGCCCCCCTGCGACCCCGTACGGGAAAAGCGGGATATATAATGGATGTAAGGTTCCCAAGGATTTTAATCTGCAGCATTTTGTCATGTAATAAGTTTGGAAACAACATCGGTAATAATCTGGAAATCTTGCCGTCTTATTTTTAGAAATAAATGGTCTTTAATTATTCTTCTAGTTTAAAGATCCGTGGTTAAAGTGAACTAAAGCGTCCCGTGGGTTGAGTTAACGATGCAGCTAATAGCTGTCTGTCCTCTGGGACGAACATGTCCATGAGTTTCCATACAGTCATGTCTGCAGCCTGGACCTCCACAGGCTGGGATCTGTTTGTAACAATCGCCATGGTAACGGCTGTTCTCTCTCTGTCCATGTGTGTCTGCTACACATTAGTTAGCGTTCTCGTTCTCTCTGTTGTTTGTGTGTGCTGACCTGCTGATCTCTGCACAAAAAGAAGGAAAAGTTCTGATTTCACTTAAAGACTCGTCTTTCAGTGCCAGCAGTGTTACACTCTGCAGTCTCTCTAATACACACAACCTGAGCGAGTCACGGACAGAGGAGGCATGTGTCTGAACTGTTGCAGAGAGATGATTGGCCAAGAGGACAGCCTGTCGGAGAAGTTTTCTAATCTCAGCGTTTCTTTTCTGATGTAAAAAAAGAAAAACATCCTGTGAAAGGAGATTAGATTCATGTGAACATGAGCACGAATCATGAAAGAATGAACTTTATAAGAACTGGAGTGAGCCTAAATAAAGAGCATAAACTATTTCGGCAATTAAAGAGTAAAATGCTGAGGCTAAAATGGGTTAAATGTGCAGAAAAGTTGAGGTGATTGGAATAAATTTGAAGACCACGTAGAGTTTGCAAGTTCTAGTTGGAATTATGTGGGGGAAAAAAAGTGCAGTTCCTCGAGTGTCCACTAGAGGCTGGCTGCAGAAGCACAGGAAGTCACATACACACCCATTCTAAAAAGCCTGTTTTTACAGCAGAGATGAACATGTTTACAGCCTGGTTAAAAAAACAAACAGGTCTGATTAGCTCATGTCTCGATCGACACACACTGTACGGGGGGTGAATGTTTTGATGACTCATCAGTTTTGATTGGATGAAGGATAAGAGTTATTCACAATAAGGCGTGTAGCTGACATGATTGACAGGTCTGATTAGCTCATGTCTTTTCTACAGCTAAAAAAAACCCCTTCCAACAGAAGGTTTGTCATTATGACCAAATTTTGCATCATATGTAGGATGACTGTACGTCCCATTCTCGAGCTCCGGGTTTGAGTCCCCAAAAATATCTCTAAAACACTAATATGTTCCGTTTGAACCAAAACATTACAACATGCTAACATCACTGCTGTGTCTCTATGTCAATCAAAGTCTGTTTTAACCGACAGAGAAACATCACTAACGCACCACGAGTCAAAGGTCAACACGGATCGGTCTGTACGCGTGTCAATCAATCTCAGGGTTGCAGCTGTTATGTTAGCAAGGATCCAGAAAAAGGGAAAAATGTCAGTAAGAGCAAACGATCAGCTTTGAGTCTGATTGGACACACAGGTGCTGACAGGAAGTGACCAGAGGCAAAGCACAACATTGAGGGCAGTTCTTGAGAGCTCTAATCAGTATAGAAACCATCTTATAAGACGTCATTATCAAACAAAAACCATCGTCACAACCATCATCATCATCAACAATATGGAGACCATCATCATTAACTTAGTAGGTATTCATGAAAGAGCTGGGTCTTTAGCTTTTTCTTAAAGGTTCAGAGTCTAGTCAGAGACTTAGGACCCTGTTGTGAAGGTTGGATCAGACGCCTTTCATTGGCAGAGCGTAGTGGACGAGAGGGAGTGTAGACCTGGAGGAGAGAGTTAAGCAAACACCGCCTGCTCAGGAGGAAACCTTTACCTCCCACCTTGTGTGACCAGTGCATACCGATCTGTGGATCGATACATGGGGGGGTTTGAGGTCAAAAAGTGTGGTCTTTGTTTTGTTTTTTTTGTATTATATCCTTGCTTTAATACAGTGTATAGCTTCTGTACAGTTTACTTAATTGACTTAACTGTTACTACATCCTATTTATTTATTTTATTTTATTTGTACTTTTCTAATCTTTTTTCTAGAATATAATGTTATTCTATTTTATATATAATTTTAACTTTTTTGTAGAAGCTGACTCGGGGAGAAACGTACAAAAATTCCAATGTACCTGTACTGTCCTGTACTTGTGCAAATGGCAATAAACATCTATTCTATTCTAGAATTGCACCAAAGTAACGGAGTAAACTCCCTAAATGAGTTTCCAGAGTGAAACTTCAAAGTGTCCTGAAACTGTTAGCGCTCTGTTTACTTCTGTGGATGTAAAATGTGCACTTTGAGTTTTCTTCCATTGTGTTTTTAGTTCCCTCTTTAATGTTTGGATATGAAAGAGACGCTTGATGAGCTGGTGCACATTTTCCTACATGACAGTGCAGCTTCAGGAGTGTCTCATCACCACAGGATAATGTTCCTCAGGCGGCTCTGACCATCACGCCACGTTATGTAACATGGCAGCAAAATCCTGCTCTGGCTGTAAGCGGCGGTCTGCGGGCCTGTTCAGTATAAACAAGTGTCATTCAGTGGCACACACACACACACACACACACACACACAGTCAGTCAGTCACACACACGCTGCCAAACAGAAGAATGCACTGCTGTCACTCTCTCCATGTTCACGCTGTCGGAGAGATGGCACGCTGCTCTGAACATGTGCACGGAGAAAAAACACGAGAGACCCCATCTGACCTGATGTGTGTGTGTGTGTGTGTGTGTGTGTGTGTGTGTGTGTGTGTGTGTGTGTGTTTTTGTGTGTGAGACTGTGCTGCTGTGTGTGTGTGTGTATGCGTGTGTGTTTTTGTGTGTGTGTATGCGCGTGTGTGTAGGTTGCTGTGTGTGTGTATGCGTGTGTGTGTGTGTGAGACTGTGCTTGTGTGTGTGTGTATGCGTGTGTGTGTCTGTGCTTTTGTGTGTGTGTGAGACTGTGCTGCTGTGCGTGTGTGTGTGTGAGACTGTGCTACTGTGTGTGTGTGTGTGTGTGTGTGTGAGACTGTGCTACTGTGTGTGTGTGTGTGAGACTGTGCTACTGCGTGTGTGTGTGAGAGACTGTGCTACTGTGTGTGTGTGTGTGTGTGTGTGTGTGTGTGAGACTGTGCTGCTGTGCGTGTGTGTGTGCGCGTGTGCGTGTGTGTGTGCGTGTGCGTCGGGTATCATCTTATTTAAATTGTGTGTTTGTGACGCTGCTGATGGACCTTCTTCTGATTTTCTCACCACAGTCTGTTTAACTCGTTCTGGATGTTTGTGTTTCAGCCGCTCGGTGAGACACGGAGCACACGTGTGCACGAGCTCACCACGTGTACACGCGCTCACATCCATCGCCCGCAGCACGACTTCACTGAGAGCGCTCCCTGAGGGCGGGCATGATCGACTCCTGATTATTAAAAAACTGCTCCTCCTCAGTGAGCGTTTCAGTGTTCTCATATCTACAGAATGTTAATCCAACATCCTAACCCTGACCCCTGACCCCTGACCCCAATCACACAATATGGACCACACCATTATAACTTGGTATCAGTGTATCAGAATAGCACCAAAGTAATCGAGTACATTCCCTAAACCTCTGTGGAAAAGGAGAAGGAAATGTCTTGTTTTTTAACCTTTGTGTTTTTAGCTCTCTTTTTGCTGACTGTGCAGATCTCCAGACTCTGTGTGTGTGTGTGTGTGTGTGTGTGTGTGTGTGTGTGTGTGTGTGTGTGTGTGTGTGTGTGTGTGTGTGTGTGTGTGTGTGTGTGTGTGTGTGTGTGTGTGTGTGTGTGTGTGTGTGTGTCTGTGTGTGTTTATGAGTAAATAGTGGAGGCACTTTAGGACGGAGTGAGTCCCTGAGGGATCCCATTAAGCTGCCACTTTACACAGATTCATTCATTTTCATGATGACTAAATTACAGATGAGTAAAGATTTCCCTCCTCGTGTTTTTCATTTGTAATAACTCTTTCGCCTGACGTCATGCACGTGTGTTCCTCCAAACCGGCAGACGCTACAATCATAACCAGCTGTTTTTTTGTTTGTGTGTGTGTGTGTGTACATGTGTGTGTGAAGCTGCAGTTCACACTCTTTATGAGGCTCTGAAGGCTTGTTTTCACTTTATAGCTCAAATGATCCTAATGCTCCGTCCTGCTGCATCACCTGACCTCAGATTTATTTTGGGTGACTGACTCTCCCGTTTGTCCGTCACGATCCACTCAGCTCGACCTCGGTCCGGTTGAAGGTCCTTAGAGGTCCCCAAACGTTCATACAGTCACTGAACTCAGGCCAGGTTTACAGGAGACCCTACAGGAGTCCATGGTCCTGATGTGATGTTGCATGTCAGCATGGCAAGAACTCTATTTCACAAACAGGGGGCGCTAACAGCCATGCACAGTAAGAGTGACGGAGCGAGCGTCTGCTGAGCGTTGGCGGTAACTGCGCCGCAGTATTTATCAGAGATGTGGTCAAAACGTACGAGCTGAACTCTGTTTGGTGATGTTTTGTGTGTTTCAGGTCTGTCTGAGGTTTCTGTCTCGATGAGGTACAACAGACGGCCCACCTGCCCTGACGCCTCTGTGGGGGTCCACATCCCCACCCCCCCTCCCTCCCACCACAGGAAGAGCCACAGTCTGGGGAACAAGTGAGTGCCGGGTCGTCTCCCAAACGTGGACTCAGGATTTTATTCATGCATCAAAAAAATGAATCTGTGTGAAAACCTGAGTCACAAATTAAGGCCCCGTGTTCACCTGGATGTTTTTATTCAAGCAGAAAAGCGCCGGCTGTGCGCTCAGGAGTGTTTGCATGAAGCGTTTGTGCGCTGAGAAGAAAAGCTGCACGTCCGTCCTGTCTCCGTGACAACAGTCTGTTGACAACGGTCGGAAAAAGATGCTCGGCCATGCCCTTTTTCTCCAGGCGGCCGCTTTCTGCTGCGAACGCTCTACTCATTAAAAAATATTTTAACAAGACGCTGGCGATCAGAAAAAAGGGCTAGGTGGAAACGGGGTGTAAAGAGAGAGAATAATTAGTCAAATGTTGAACACCTAGTGGTCACTAAGGGTTACTACAACAACACATAGTGTTGCACAGTAGAAGCAAACTGCAGCAGGAAGTGATCTAAAGTTTCCCTGCTTCAGTCTGTATTTAATTTTAACAGGATGAGACAGAACGGGAGAACAGCTGAATGAGTAACAAACATGTGACTGACAAACAAACTAACAACCTGACTTTATGTAACGACCAGCTGCAGCGCTCAGGATGTCTGACCACGATGAAGCCAACACCACAACAAGAGCAGAGCTGGACACAAATCTGTTAAAATAAAACAGAAACACAGTTTTAGAGTTCTGATGTTAAAGGTCCTGATCACAGACGCTTTAAACAAACTGACATCAGCCTCCTCCTGATGAACACGTGAGGACTAAATAACCCTGTGACAAGTAAGGTCAGGTACCGATTGGATGTAATCGTTTCCAGTTCTTGATGAACTTGAGTCTGATTCTGAGTAAAAAGACACAGGAACAAAAATTATCCTTCCTTTATTGGTAGAACTTTTAGTCATCTGTCGGATCCAATTTTTCAAATTCAATTCAAACCTTTCAAACCAACAACAACAGCAAACATTTATAATCAATTACAGAAACAACTGAGATCAACCAAAAACAGTTTGAACCAAAGTGGATCGAAATCAAAATCCTAAACTCTGCAAGAGAAGAGAGGGGAGGGGATTTTTTTTACCAGAATCCCACTGTGACATCACAAGGAGAGCACATTTGAAACAGAGCATTTTTCTCTGTGTTGTAAGACTTATGCAGACCACAAACAAAGGACTGGATGGGTTTATTTCACATTTTGTGAGTCAGTAGACACTCAGGTTACCCAAATATATGTTCAGAAACACTGTACAAGTGGATTATTCATAATATGTCTCCTTTAAGAACGAGCCAATCAGAAGAACGGGTCATGTAGGTGCCTGAAATCCCCTCCTACAGGTGTGTGATGTTCGGTGGAAGTTTTCTGATGAGGGCTTTGAAAATGTATTAAAAACCTGATGCTTGTTGCGCTTCTCCTCTAGAGAAGGCCGACTGACCTTCTCTTACAGCTCACTGTGATGAGGGCCGGATCGATCACCAGGTATCAACCTGAGGGTGGAGTGATCGACGGCGTCCAGAGGCTTCAGAGATGAAGCTTCAGATGTCAGATCATAAAGACGAGCCATCAGTGTCAGAAACCCTCCTCGATAACCAGACTGAACGCTGTCACTGTTGGTTTAATATTTTTAAAGATTAGCAGGATTGTAGCTGGACGAGGGATATTTTTACAGTTTCAGAGTTCTTAAGACTTCTATATGACTTCATGAGTAACAGTTTGATTCTGCCCGCAGCATGATGTGTCAGTACGGCATGTCAGAGAGCAGGAGTGCCACGTTTCCCATAGAGAAAGCACGCCACCTGCTGGACGACAGCTTCTTAGAGTCTCAGAGTCCGGTCAGGAACGATCCTCAGAGCACGTCAGTGTCCAACGGCCTCTCCTTAGGTCAGTTTCCTTCTTCTCCTCCTCCTCTTCTTCTCTTCCTGTTATTTAAAACTCTTCTTCTTCTGCTGCTGCCTCGTGCTGACTCATCAGTCTGAGGCGTGGAGTAAAGTGTTTCTTCTTCCTCACAGGCAGCAGTGAAAGCTCGTTTGGGGAGGAGCTCTCACCTGGGATGGAGAGGTAAGAGCCAATCACAGCACGCTTCTTTACCTTCATAAGAAGCCTCACAGGAGACCAATGAACCCTTAAAGGCTCCACTCCTTTTTAAATAACTTATTGAATATATTTCTCCTGACGTCTAAACCTGCAGTCACAGTGAGAAGGTTTTTCATTTTCTGTTTGTCAACAAATCCTGTAAAAAGACCAAAATCTTCACCGTGTCAGTCCGCCTATTATCACTGCAGCGACTCTCAGTCCTGTGTCTGCTGGTTCCTCCTGTAGACGTTACAGACGTCTCATTGAATATGTATTTATTTATTTAAAATAGTGACAGAGCACAATAATCAACATTAACGTGTAAATATGACAGATTGACGCCACAGGCTCATTTCCATCTGTAGTCCCTCAGCAGGTTGATGGTTCACATGTTTACATAAAAACATAACAACGACAAGAATATTAACTAGTGTTGTAGTCAAGACCAAACTAACTGAGACCGAGACAAACCTGAGACCAAGACCGATAAAGGGATCGAGACCCGGTCAAGACCAAGACCATAAATAACACTGAAAAATCCTCATCTTGTGTTTAGAGGCCGCGTCACTAACTTGACACGGCACAGGTTGCAGTCGTAGCTGTGGAATAAACCAAACTACAAATGAACTGAAGTTATTTGTTCTTTTTTTTTTTTTTTAATACTCTTTATTGAAAATTTCAATACCCCACACAGTACCCCCCCAACCCAAGTGGCCAGACAGTATATTCGACTAAACAGAAAGTATTAGAGAATAAAATAGAAAACACATGAAAAATAAAAAAAACAATAATAATGTAAAAAAGTAACAAACCTATATATATATGTAAATTGACATGCTCTTACACTCTTGCACATATACATGTTTATACATGAAAGGAAATAATAAGAATAATATTTGTTCTTTTAGAAAGAGGCGTTTCCCTTCTAATCACAGTAATGTAGTGGAAAAATAACCGATCAGTGGTGGTCTTGACCGGTCTTGATTTACAATCCACCTGGTCTGAGACCGAGACGAGACCGAGTACAAATGCATCAGACTCCAAGACTACACTTGAGACCTTCATGAAGTGGTCTGGAGAATTAGACCTTAAACTTGACATCAGTGTCTGTGTGATCAGACTCACAAACAGGATTTGGATCCAAAGTTCCTAAAGTCTAAAAATGGGATTTGTTGACGACAAGAAGGCGATGTGAACTTGTGAGCCTGCGACATGTTGATGAAGCGATGATTTAAATGTCTTTGAATGTTGCTAACATCCTGTCAGGTTTACTGTGTATCTGTGTTTGTCCCCGAGAGACGAGAGGAGAAACACACTTTATTCATATTGATAAGAGACAGATTAAGCAGACTCATGTGGGACTCACTGAGCAGCGTCCCGTCCAATCAGACTGACTGTGACATGTGTGACAAACAGGGGCCGCATGTATGCCACTCTGGGCCCCAACTGGAGGGTCCCACTCCGAAACTCGCCGCGGAGCCGCAGCTATGTTTACAGGTACAGTGAGGAGGGAGGAGCTCGCCTGAACGTTACCTCTGTGTTCTGTCACTTCATCCGCTCACTGCATGCCGACACACACTCTGTAACCAGGAGGAGGCGGGCTCTTTATCCCGCTGTGTGTGTGTGTGTGTAGTGACAGAGGCGTTCATTTCTCTGAGGGACGCAGCGACACACCGCCGACAGTCAGCTGACCGCCCTCTCCTGCTGATGATTCACTAATGCCCCGTGTTCACATGGCGTTTTGTCCAGAAAAGCGCTGACTGTGCGCTCGGGAGTGTTTGCATGAAGCGTTGTCTGCATGTTCGTCCTGTCGCTATGACAACAGTCTGTTACCAACAGCCGCCGTATGACCGACACTGCTCCGTTACTTTTTACTGCATGCTTTATATTTGAGATTGGGGAATATCAAACAATTTGAAAAGAGCACCCGTGATGTCGACAGCGCCTTTCTCAAAAGTTGAAATATTTTCAACTGGAGCGCTCGGAGCGGCCGCACAAAAAAAGGTGGAGTGCTCGGAAAAAAAAAAGAAGCTGGGCGCTGCGCTTTTCCTCCAGGTGTTTGTTTTCTGCTACAAGCGCTCTCTACTCATTGAAAACTATTTTAAAAAGACGCTACCGTTAAAAAAAAAAAAAAAAAAAAAAAAAAGCCAGGTGGACACGGGGCCGTAACATAAACACCTTCAAAAAACACAGAATTAACCCTTTAAAGTGGGAAGAAATACAGCGCTGCATGGACGCCATATTCCCGAGTGACGGGTTCTGGTTTCTGCTTGTAGTCAGAGTGAGCGGCGCCGTCATCCCGTCTGCGTAACGTCATATTGATTCTGCAGTGTTGACCCCGTCTGTGTTCACATCGCGTTACAGACACACAACGTGAAGAGAAACAACGCAGGCTCCACACACATGGAGACACACAGACACACACAGACACACACACACGCAGTCACACACACACACACACATACACACACACACATACACACACACACACACACACACACACACAGCGCTCTTCTCTGCTCATCCCGTCTGTATCGCCTCTGTTACTACATCCGATGGCGGCTCAGAGGTGTGACCTCGTCTCCTGATACGTCTCTGTGTGTTAAAGAGGAAGCGTCATGGGGCGTAAACATAGCGGCAGTGTGATTAGGGCTTGACACCGTGCACAGGTGTGTGTGTGTGTGTGTATGTGCTTCCTGTGTGTGTGTGTGTGTGTGTGTGTGTGTGTGTGTGTGTGTCAGGTAAACACTGAGTTTCTCTCCTGCATGCTCGCTCTGTACAAATCAGATTTTCTGTCTCCGTCATTCCCCGCCGAGTGGACTTCATTCCACTCGGCTTCTTCTGCGTTTTCCTGCTAATCCCCCCTGAGTGTCGTTCACTTTCTTCTTCTGTGGTAAAGTGACATATTGTGCTGCTAACCGTGAGATAAGCTGCACAAACAGCTTGTTATTTAGTGATTATAACGCTTTGCTACAAATCACAGACTAACAGGCTCCTCCCCCCCCGCAGCTCGTCTGCTGCCACCTCGTGTTACGGCTGCTGCGAGGCGGGCAGCGTGACCATCGAAGGACCTCTGAGGAGGAAAACGCTGCTGAAGGAGGGACGTAAGCCGCGGGTGAGACGATCTATAACCTGATGTGTTTGTTTTATCGTGTGAGGTGAAAATGTCTTACTCAGGTGTGTTTGTGTTTCCTGGGATCAGCTGTCATCCTGGACCAGGTTCTGGATCTGTCTGTCTGGATCTACGCTGACCTTCTACGGAGCCAAATCCCTGAGAGCCTCCGAGAGGAAGCATGTGAGTTAGAGATGATAAAACGCCTCGCTGCAGATTTAAACTGTCGCCCAGTTAAGAGAGAAATTTCAACTTCACTGCAGAGCTTTGAAAAACCTTGAACTGAAATCACGTCATTCTGAGAGAGGTGATGAGGCATGAATAGTTTCACAAACACTCAACAAAGGAGATGAAGGAAAGGAAAAGAAGGATGAGGAGGAGAGGAAGGATGAGGAGAGAAAGGAGAAGGATGAGGAGAGAAAGGAAAGGAGAAGGAAGGATGAGGAGGAGAAGGAAGGATGAGGAGAGAAAGGAAAGGAGAAGAAGGATGAGGAGGAGAGGAAGGATGAGGAGAGAAAGGAGAAGGAAGGATGAGGGGAGAAAGGAGAAGGAAGGATAAGGAGAAGGAAGGATGAGGAGAGAAAGCAAAGGAGAAGGAAGGATGAAAGGAAGGAAAGGACAAGAAGGATGAGGTGGAGAGGAAGGAAAGGAGAAGAAGGATGAGGAGGAGAGGAAGGAAAGGAGAAGTAGGATGAAGAGGAGAGGAAGGATGAGGAGAGAAAGGAAAGGAGAAGAAGGAAGGATGAGGAAAGGAGGAGAAGGAAGGAGGGGAGGAAGGAGGAGGGGAGGCAGGAAAAGGAGAAGAAGGAAGGAGGAGGAGAGGAAGGAAAGGAGAAGAAGAAAGGGAGGAGAGGAAGGAAAGGAGAAGAAGAAAGGGAGGAGAGGAAGGATTAGAAGGAGAAGGCAAACAGAAAGGAGAAGAGGAAGGAGATGAATGAGGAGAGGAAGGACAAGATAAATTAGAAGAAAGAGAAGAAGAAGGTGAATGTTCACTCCGACTTATTGTTTAAAGTTTAGTCGGGGCTGGCAGCAGAAATTCTAGATCTAGTTTGGGTGATTTCAGAAGTTTAGTGTGTGTTTGAAAGATCCCACATTTTGTAAGAGGAAGTTTCAGATCAGAGAAATGTTACTTACTGACGTGTTTATAAAGCAGTCTGAGAGGACGCAGCTGAAACACACAGACTGATGAGGAGGGTCTTCATCACACACTGATCTGATCCTCCCTCTCTCTCTGTCTCTCTCTCTCTCTCTCTGTCTCTCTCTCCCTCTCTCTGTCTCTCTCTCCCTCTCTCTGTCTCACTCTCTCTCTCTCTCCCTCCCTCTCTCTCCCTCTCTCTGTCTCTCTCTCCCTCTCTCTGTCTCACTCTCTCTCTCTCTCCCTCTCTCTCTGTCTCTCTCTCTCTGTCTCTCTCTCCCTCTATCTCTCTCTATGTCTCTCTCTCTCTCCCTCTCTCTCCCTCTCTCTTCCTCTCTCCCCCTCTCTCTCTCTCTCCCTCTCTCTCCCTCTCTCCCCCTCTCTCTCTCTCTGTCTCTCTCTCTGTCTCTCCCTCTCTCTCTGCCTCTCTCTCTCTGTCTCTCTCTCTCTCTCTCTCTCTCTCTCTCAGTATAAGTCCAGTCCCTGTAAGAAGGTGTGTGTGACCGGCTGGATGGTGGTGCTGCCAGACGACCCGGCCAGACCCAACATCTTCCAGCTCAACGACCCGGATAAAGGTGAGCTGCACACACACACACACACACACACACACACACACACACACACACACACACACACATACCTCAGATAATAACACAGGTGTCACCTCTTCACAGGTAATGTTTACAAGTTCCAGACTGGATCCAGGTTCTCGGCCATCATCTGGCACAAAAACCTGGAGGAGGCGTGTCGGAGCAGCAGACCTCAGGTACGCTCAACACACACACACACACACACCTGGTTTGGCTGCAGAGATGTCTCAGTGTGTGTGATCGGATGAGTTCAGATAAGACTCAGAGAAATTACCCAGAACTTCCACCAGGTACATGTGCATTGTGTGCTCTGTTATGGCTCCGTGCATCCTCGTTCCCACAGGCGGTGTTCTCGGAGCACTGAGCAACTTCCTCTGCTGTATTTTATTGTCTTTCTTGTCACTTTTAAATGTTGTTTTTATTGACATTAAACTACTTCCTGTTGTGCTCTGTATGCAGATACCAGCCAACCTCATGTCGTTTGAATGAGAGCAGACTGAGCCAGCAGGATGTCAACGTGCCAAACCGTCAGTTTGGGAAGAATCGACCGAATGACTGAACACGGACGACTTTAAACGTAGATGATAAAGAAACTGGACGTGTGACTATGCACGCCATCAGACCTGACGCCTTCCTCGCCCCTGGATGAAGACCAATATAAACTCTACAAAGAGGTCGGCCGAAGGTTTGATGATGTTGTGCGTCTTTTTTTTATTCTTTAAGCTGCTACAAACATGTGAACGTGCGTGGATTTACGGCCCATGTTGGGTTTTCTGCAACAGAAGAGAGAGAGAGTACAGAACCGGACCAAGTGTTGAGCGAGCGCTGGTGACGTTGAGCGCCGATGAACGGCCTCCTGGGAGTGTTTGAATCTGTGAAACTACTGCTGCGATTCTCTGCATCTAAACATCAGGACGAAGAGAAGAAGAGTGAGGATCAGCCCTGTGAGCCACAGCTGGACTGAGCTTGTTAAAAAATAAAAAAAGAGTATCTGTTGTTGTACAGAAACAGTATATCCTGATGAAGACCCCCCTCCCCTCCCCCCCATCACTACCTCAGCTGGTAGTCCTCCTGTAAAGCTGTTTGTTCATGTACATACCACGTTTACAGATTAAAATTTTGTACAGAACAAAGCTGAAAAAAAGGATCTGATGAGATGATGAGCGAGCTGTCCTCTCGTCTTCTCAGTGAATTTAAAGTCATAATGAAGTTTTCAACTATCCTACATGTGCGTGTGTGCGTGCGTGCGTGCGTGTAAATAGTGTATTTATTTGTAAAAGAGTTTATTTTTTAAAACTGTCGGCCATAAAAAAAAAAAAAAGGGAAACGGTACGATGGACCCTCTTTGATTCAGCTGCAGAAGAAGCTGCTCCTCACACAGACTGGCGGTGAAAGACACCCTAAAACTAAACCCTGAAGGACTGTTGACGCCATCAGCACCTGCGCACTGTTAATAATCTGCTTTCAAAGCTCCATCTTCTGTTGGAATCTGAGGATGATTCTGCTTCATCACAGCTCCTATTGGACGTCATTTAAGTTCATTTTTCTTATCAGTGAAAAACCTTTATGCTCAAAGAAAAAGAGTGAGATCTGGGAACAAATCTACCTTAAAGGAGCAATATGTAACTCTGACACCTAGTGTTTAAAACGGGTACTGCAGTCCAAATTCAACTTACTGAACAGAGCTGTCTCTCCCTCCCCCCTCCTCTCTAGAGTCGATGATCACGCAGGTCACCATGTGGTGGACACTGAAGCTTCAGTGTTTATCCAGCTCTGCATCGGTCTGTAAACCTTTCTGTGTTCTAACCTCTCTCCATTTTTCAAAAGCATCTCCAATATTGATCCTAGTTCGAGCACGTTTCTGCTCGTGGAGCTTATTAGAAACATGCAGAGGCTTTTTAGGTCGGATACAATCACTTCTATCTGAACCACTTCTCTTGCCCGCTTCCATCACTGCAACACCTGTTGGTTTGACCTGATAACTGATCTCATATCTGGCAAAGGTATACAGTTGAGTAAATAAAGCTTGTGGAGTGACTCCTCAGTTAAAGTGAGTAGAGGAGGTGAGCAGAGAGACTCACCCGCCCTTGTTCCCAGATCTCTTTTTTACTTTATATTAAATCATCTTTGTTCAGCGGAGGCGACTACAGGTAGTAAAAAAGATCCGAGCTGTAAAAAGTGGAATCATCCTCTGTACTGTAAGTATTTTAAAACTACTAGATGGCCATAAATAGAAAGTCATATTTCTATAGTTTCCTGTTGTAATTCATGGTTAATGTGGTTTATGAAATCAGTCGTAAAGATGGTAAAAAATATATATATTTAGGCATGATGTCATCGTTTGTCATCGTTTAGTTTCCAGGAGTAATTCATGTGTTATTCTGAACGACATGTTTTGAGTAAAACGGTCGTGATTTTTGTTTTTTTTCTAAAGTATTATCAAAATGTGTCCTGAAGGTTCTGTTAGACGACCTCGAAGGTGATAACTGAAGGTGAAACGAAGGGGAACATGGACGAGATGAGGCCTGTTGAAACAAAGATAATTTAACTGAACAGTTTCACCCTCTTTGAATCACGCTGCTGTGTTTGATTATTAAAGGAGATCTATTTAGCTCTAAACATTAATGTTGTCACTCTGGGTCAGCTGTTGAGCAGCGTTGTGAGATGTGTCACTCAAAAAAAGCTCCTTATTTATCTGATACTGCCGTCAGTAAAATCTCTCATTTCAGCGACTGTCTCTTTAAGGCCCCGCCTCCCCAGGTGCCCACTCTCCTCTGATTGGCCAGCTCTGTTTGCTGTCGCAGGGACATTTGAGTGAGTTTCCGGGTGGGCGTGTCCTTGAAAGAGCTGCCGGGGTGGGCGTGTCCTAAAACGTTGCTCCATGCTTTGCTCTGATACGTCTGCAGGTTCCGGTCAATTCTCGCCAAGTTCTCATAACGTCTTGTTCGGGGATTAAACCAACACCTGTGCATCTTGTGCTTTCAAACATGTAGCACACCTCGGAAATATCTTGGAGGTTTTCACGAGTTTTATTCATGTTTGAAAAGGTGTTTTGACGAGTTTAAGGGAGGACTTGCTGCTTCGTCCACAAGGGGGCGCCAAAATCAACTCAAACTGAAAGTTGCTCACAGGAGCTTCAAAAACGGTTTTGTAATTAATCACAGTGAATATTTTCAGACCCCGACAGACTTGTAAATAACAGCTGAAATCCGAGTTTGATGTCAGTCATCAGGGAGGGGCAGTACAGAAATGTTTAAAAGTTAGATTTTACTGAATTTCATCATCCCATTCATTTACTGTGACGTAATCCTAATCTCAACACTGAGAGGCCGAGCAGAGCCAGAATATCAGATCTGATATTTTCTTCTTCTGCAAACCTGTAAACTCTCTTCACATTTTACTGTTTATGATCAGAGGTGACGTTGTGGCACAAACAGGCGACAGGCTCGTTTAGTTTCTATGTTTATCGTTCTGTCATCGCTGTGGTTCAGTCTAGGGTTGTCATGGTGACGAAACGATACGCTGAGCTGTTGGGTTACCACGGCAACATAAATTGGGAGTCCTAGGCAGCAAATATCGAGTCACTTCTTGGTTTTAATTACAGCGAGAAAGGGCAGCTTTTCTCATCTTCTGTAAGTTTTACTCTCCTCCAACGAAACTATAATACATTCACAGAAGAGATTTTTGTTTTTAATTAACAAAAGATTGCAGGTAAACTTCTGAACATTATCTCAATAGTACAAAATGTTGTGCACAGTGCTCTCTCTCGTTCTCTTGCAGCTTTTTGTTAAAAATGTGACTGAAGATCTGGGCCAGTCAAAATTCAAAACGTTGTAGAGAGCATCTAGAGTCGATGTTCACTCAGGTCACCATGTGGTGGACACGGAAGCTTCAGTGTTTATCCAGCTCTGCATCGGTCTGTAAACCTTTCTGTGTTCTAACCTCTCTCCATTTTTCAAAAGCATCTCCAATATTGATCCTAGTTTGACATTAGCAGCTCTTAGTATTTAGGAGGCTTTGTGCACACGGCTCCTGAAGATTGTTAAAGCCTCTTTACTTTTCATTACTATCGATCATTAAAGTTACAGATTGTGTCGTTTTCAGACGAGTGGTATCGAAAAGTATCAAAGGTTTTAACGACCTTAGGTCGGTCTGATACTGACCGTCTACAGTCATGAAGTTTGGTTTTAGTCTCTTGATTTGTGAGTGAAGTAACGGTAAAGAAACAAAATGAAGGAGAATTATTAAGAGCCAAAGAAACTACATCCTGTCAAATATCTGTCCCTGAAAGAGATCTGAAAGTCTTTGCCAAAATCCGCCTGAATTTTTAAAAAATAAGCGTGACTTAAAGAAGTGATTACAGCCATCGTTTTTATCTCCATTTAGCGCTCTGCTTCATTTAAAGTGACGCTTTCATGGATGTGAAGTGTCTGATTTATCAGCAGCATCACAGAGAGGACCGTCTGATGAGTCAGTAATGTGAAACGACAGAAGACAAAGTTTAAAATGTTTTTTTTTTCTTGTTATTTGTTCCCCAGGTAATCACACCAGCCAAATGAAGCCATTATCAGTTAAGATGCAGCTTGACTTGAAAAAAATCCCAAATTCAGAATCAGTTTCACGTTATCAGGGGCGTGTCCAGAGGGGTGGCAGGGACCCCCTTTATCTTATTTGCCACCCCAGGCCACTTGACTATAATTGGCTATGTGCCTTGCCAAAGGTGGGACTTATTTTGAAATCCTGTGTTGCAACAGGCAGCTCAAAGTGTGCAGTGTGCAGATATTTTAAATCGTGATTTTGGACATACATTTTGTTCTGAGTGCTTGGAGAATGAAGCTTAGAAGATTTAAATGTTGTTGTTATCTTGTTGCTTAAAAGTCGATGTAATTGGTGCAGACAGAAATAAACTGCTTTTATTTTGTGTGCACACAAACTTCAGGTCCCCCTGCACAGGTCAGAGCCCCAGTTGGGCCCCTTCAGTCCAAAAGGTCTGGACATGCCCCTGTTCTATTATTATCAGTGTTTTGTTTATGAGCGATAATCCAAATGATGTATTGCTTTTGACTTTTTGACCTTTTTCAGTTTTTATCCTCTGAGCAGATGAAATCTGAGTGTTTTTTTGGGGACACTGCATGTGTTTTTGTGTACAGACTTTCTAGTGTTGTAACTGTGAAACAGATCACCGAGTCGTGATTATCAGTCTGTGATTCTTTTGCTAACTTATTTCTTACCATGGCATTGCTACATGTCGCTGTATTTTTCAGCTTCAGACTCTGAATTGGGAATAAAAACGTATGTACAGAAAGTTTCTGACGTGATGTTTATTGTGTGGAGCGTCTGTTCTGAGAGACGTATCGAGAGACGTCTGAATTAAAACTTAGAAACTTAGAAACAAACCTGTGTCTCACACCAAGTGTCTCACACCAAGTGGCACACTGTAGAAAAATGCAAGTGCAAAAAAAACTGCAGTTCATTGAGTGTCCACTAGAGGCTGGCTGCAGAAGCACAGGAAGTCACATACACACCCATTCTAAAAAGCCTGTTTTTACAGCAGAGATTAACATGTTTACAGCCTGGTTCAAAAAACCAAATAGGTCTGATTAGCTCATTTCATTCAGAACACATCAATGGGAATTTCATTTTTTTGATGACTCTACTATTTTGATTTGATGAAGGATAAGAGCTATGCATATACTAGGGGCGGGGCTGATGTCACAAGGGGGTGTGTCTAAGCTGTTTGCCAGGAGGCTCCCTGAAGCTACTGCTAGTGTGTGATGTGAATAAACATTCATCAGGATCAGTACTCACATCTTTAAAGGAGCAGTATGTCACTCTGACATCTAGTGTTTAAAATGGGTACTGCAGTCTAAATTCTAAACATTGTAGAGAGCTGTCTCCCCCCCACCTCCTCCCCTCCTCTCTAGAGTCAATGCTCACAGGTTGCCATGTTGTGGACACTGAAGCTTCAGTGTTTATCCAGCTCTGCATCGGTCTGTAAACCTTTCTGTGTTCTAACCTTTCTCCATTTTTCAAAAGCATCTCCAATATTGATCCTAGTTTGAGCACGTTTCTGCTCGTGGAGCTTATTAGAAACATGCAGAGGCTTTTTAGGTCGGGTACAATCACTTCTATCTGAACCAGTTCTCTTGCCCGCTTCCATCGCTGCAACACCTGTTGGTTTGACCTGATAACTGCTCTCATATCTGGCAAACCGAGGGGCGTCCAAAACGGCCGTGTGGGGGTGCCTTAAAACCTTTAACTGATGACATGATCAAACACAGAGACAAACATCGGTGCATTTGCTGTATTTATTGAAAGTCTGCAGTATTGAGCTGATTGTAGACCGATGCAGGTGACAGTGCAATAGAAGAGTGTGAGAAATACCAGTGTGCAGTGATTCAATGCAATCCAGCTTTACGTCCCGTTTTACTTTGTCACTTCATGTACAAATCAGGTTTTTTAATTTGAACTTGGAGCTGCAGACAGAATCTACTGGACTCGAACACCTGAAGTGACAGTCTGTAAATCTGCTGCTGTGTGTCTGTAGTGCAAACTCACCTTTTAGTGATGAGGTTTGATGTACAGGAAGACGTCAATGAAGAATATGGGAAAGCAAACGTTCACGTTTGTAGAAGTTGAATTGTCAGGTTTCAAATTTCAGTCTGAAATAATAGTTTTTATTATTTTTGCACAAAGCAGACCGTCCGTTTGTCGCTCCCTCAGCTGCGCAACGCATCGAGTAGTTAAGAAAACTAACCCTGATGTTTTCACACAGTCGACGATTCATAAAAGCAAGTCACTGTCAGGAAGAGAACTATAAAAGTACAGACATCCTGGACTGTTAGAGCACAGTAAATATATGAAAAAACATGAATGTAAGTTACAATGCAGCAGCTCACTGCAACGTGCCGAGGAATTCTAGTTTGTAACATCAAACCAACTGAAAAAGGCACATCACATTTTCTCAAGCCCACGTTTAAACCACACATCCTGTAGAAAAAGCAGATTCTGCAATTACATGAAACCTCACAAAGTTTTACATTGTACACAACAATGTACCAAAACCACCTCAGCACCCGGGTCACTGCAGACCGTCTGAAACGCCCTCAGGGACACCTCCTTTAAAGGGGAGCGGAGGTACTGTTTAAACTCTGGACCTGGTTTTACTTATTTTAGGGTCTACATGAATAATAAGAACATAAAGATGTGAATGTCTCCGGTTGATCTCTTCATCCTGCTGCAGGTAAACAGACTGTATCGACTGCACCATGTTCCTCTAACTCTAATATGTGTCTCTAGTCTGTCTACAAACCCCCAATGATGAGAAAAGTCCATCCTCTCTGTCTTTTGCCTGCTCCACTTTTCAGAAAATGTGTGCTCAAACAGGCTGTTTGGCGATTTTCCCTTCATGACATCACAAAGGGCAGTAACCCCTCCCCCAGGTGAGTGACACTCCCACAGCTAGGTGTTTGTTCTGCCCTCTGAGTCTGCCTTCTCACCATAAACAATAGGACATGGAGCGAGAAAGCCCGAGACACACAAGCCCTTCCAGAGAGGGGGTGTGGTCAGATACAGCTCATTTACATATTTAGGGTACAGACACAAACGGCCTGTTCACCTCCTACAGGATGAACAAATCAACTGGAGACATTCAGAAACTTTTTGTACCTTTTAGTCTTTTCGACACCAGAAGAAGAAAAAAAAAAGGTTTCAGTTTAAAAATACTAAAGTTCCCCTTTAACGTGACCCTCTGACCTCACAGGAGACGTTCTCCGTTATGTACATTGTCTATATTTAAGGCGACTCTTCTCTTCCTTTAATGTTTCTGCAGATCTGCTCCGTGAGCAGCTTAGCATCATGCAGGTTTGAGATACAGCTCACGTGACGCCGTCGTCAGATGCCACCGTTGACCCCAAGACGATGACTGAAAGGTCGGCATGTTCCAACTGTGTCACTGACAAAGAGCAGATGTGACAGAAACATAAACCCTTTAGATTCTCACACCAGAGCTTCTACGGTTGTGTTTATTTTTGACAGATTCTTTAGTTGCCACTGACACATGTTGGCTTCCGTCTCTGCCCGCCGTCAGAAGACCGCAGAGAGCTTTACTTTTCTGAAGAATCCAGAGCGATAGTTTCCCCTTCTTTCTCAGTCTGTGAGTGTGTGTTTGTGAGAGGAGGAGGATTGTATGCTGAGGAAGAAACAGATAAAAACAAAATGCTTTGGTCCATGCATTGTGTATCTTGGCTGTTTGGAGCACCCATCATGGCGGCTCGTGTCCCCCTCCTCTATCCGTTCTCCCTCCACAGGACTAAGTGAATGCTATGGTCGGGCATGCTGGTGGCAAACACCAGTCCAGAGTCATTGTCCCCGTCCAGGCCGTTCAGCCACGACGTCACCCCGGCCAGGAAGCTGGACCCTCGTTTGGACTTTCTGTAGGCTGGCAGAGGCCAGCGTCCCGAGATCGCCTCAGTCCTCAGGTCCATCACGTACAGAAAGTGATTATCGAAGAGGAGCGCAAAGACCTCGCCGAAACTCAGCAGGGACAGGTTAGCTGGGTCCTGTGTCTTTATCACCCTAAGGACAAGACAAAGAAGAGCTGGATGAACGGACAAACTCACTGACTATGACAAATCCTCTGGGTGAAATAACAAGTCGTATCAAACAAAAAGTTTGAAGAAAAAGGGTTAAAATAAACGTCACACTGCTGAAGGTGGACTTACTGTTGCCATGGATATCATGGACTGAAACAAAATGCAATGTTTCTGCAGGTCCCCCAAGTTAAAGTTTGAACTTTAAGTTTTTTGTTTTGTGCAGGTGTTAAAGCACGAATAGTCATCAACACAAATGAGCTGTGTGAATTCCACAGGTAAATTATTTTGGGCTTCATTGTTATAAATCATCCCTGTCATGCTTCGTTTTGTACCTGAGAATCTCAAAGCTGGCGAAGTCCCACTGGTAGACCCCGAGGTCGGAGCTGCAGACGATGTATTTCCCGTCAAACTGAAGACGAGGCTGCAGGCTGATGCTGCGATCCTCCGACACTGACAGAGTCTTCAAACACTTGCAGTTTACCTCTCTGCCTAAAGGCCAGACCTGCAGAGGGAACACAGTGTGAGCACCATCTGGTGGCCTCTTTAGGTACTACAACACCGACACAAAGAGAGAGAGAGAGAGAGAGAGAGAGAGAGAGGAGCTTTACCTTTATTTCATATTTATCAGCACTAAGGAGGATGTAATCCCCCGGACTGTGCAGCATAGACTCCACCTCACTCTGCTGTAGAATCACCTGATGGGACATAAACACATTTTAAATAACTGTTTAACAGATATTTCAAAAACACACAAATAACTTTAAACTCTTGTAACGTGGTCCGACCTTGGTGACCCACTCGGTTTGTCCGGTTAGAGTATTGAGACACGCCCCAGCCGACAGCGCCCACACCTTCACAGAGAAGTCCGCAGAACCGCTGACCAGCAGGTCCAGCTCATCGTTATAGTCCACACTGAACACTGAGTGCACACAAACACACATCGTTAAGACACTTTCTTTTTAAAAATCAGAACATGCAAACGTCATGTGATTAAGTCATGTTTTTTTCAAACATAAGAGTGTTTTAAACGATAAAACCGTCAGAGCCTGTAGCCTCCCAGGCGTCCTCTACGTTGGGATGCACAAAGTAACCCAGAACAAATGAACATGTGTACCTACCTGCTCCTGTGTGGCCTCTAAACTGCTGGATTTTAGCACCGGAGCTCCACTCCCAGCATGCAATAGTGTTGTCGAAGGAGCCGGTCACCAGCTTCTGCTCATCAAACTTCACTGTGGCACAGGTGTGAGTCTGGATCCCGTAAATGCACTGGCCGGTACGTACGTCCCAAAGTTTGGCAGAGAGGTCATCAGATCCTGAGAGAGAAGAAGATGTCCATGTTCACGCTGTAACCTCACACTGTCACGGGTTAAAGATAGTATAGCATGTTTGTGGGTGGCAGACCTGTGCAGAGGAGTCCGTCCTTGTAGTAGAGGGCGTACACTCGAGCACTGTGTCCGATGAGGGACGACGTCTCGAAGGCCTCCTGGTCCTTCAGCTGCGTCATCCTCAGTCTGGCCTTCAAGTAGATCCCCTTCCAGTGAGTGGCGTCCTGGATGGACTCGTCGATCCTCCAGCCGAGCTCCCGACACACACCCTGCCACACCTCAGGGCATGAGCTGATGACCTGAGAGGAGAGGGACGCTTTAAACCTTCACACGAGGACAATCACGGGTTCTTCAGTGATATCACTGTGAGCTGATCTACAGACCAGGAAACGCTTTTAAATAATGTTGAGCGTCATTACTCTACATGCAGATCAGAATTCTATGTGAACGTCCTGCAACTGTGGAACTTTTCTAATGTTTTTCAACCTCCTTTTTCTTAACTAAAGATGATCTCGGTCACATTTCAGCCGCAAAAAATCTCAAAACATTTTACCGAACTCAGGAGCAAAATGTGAAAATTAGACTCGGATGATTTACAGCCTGTTTTCAGCTGTGATTGGTGACCTGCCACTCCTCAAATATATCCGATTCGAAGCCAATTTTAGACACAAGCCACAGGTCTCTTGTGCCATACACACAGACACACAAACATGTCCGCAGTGTGGACGTTAGGTGCCCCTCAGCAGAGGTAAGAACAGCCTTGACCTATCAGAGATTGTATCCCAACACTTCCTCCTCTTGCATGAGAGTAACCCCCTGCCTTCTTCGGTTGTGTTATAAAAACTCAGCATGTGAGCAGGTGAATAAAAGTTTGACCTGCGGTGAGATGTATCACTTCACAGGGAATTTATAGATGAATGCATATCGATCATTGATGGACATAAAACAAGATACAATCTCTTTGCAGGGCCGAGTGGTTAGTTCATGTGCCCCATGTACAGAAGTCCTCAAGCCAGCTCTCTGTGGTGGAGTCGGACCTGTGGCTCTCTCTGTCTCTGATTTCTGATTGTATCCACGGTCCTGTCTCTCCAATAAAGGCTTAAAAATATCCAAAGTAAACTCTATGTAGCTGCAAACAACGTTTACAGACAGACAGAGGGGCCGACAGGTGAGACTGCAAACAATCGCCTAATTCAATAGAAACTAATGAGGGTGATTGATTCCTTCAGGAGAATAGAGCCGGTGAGAGGGAAGCTTTAAACTCCTCTGTTTCTATGATCAGATTTATTGACGAGCTACAGAAAGCAACAAGAGAGAAAGACGGTCATATGCAGACATCAATAAGAGCTGTTTGAATACCTCTAGTCCTTTCAGGAAAGACAATCAGGTCAGACCTTGAACGGTCAGAAATCAGAACGGAACAAAGAAATTACAACTCGTGCATCTTCAGTGAAAATATTAGTCCCATACAGTCTTCGTGATTTATCAATGTTTCCTGGTTTTTTTCTGTTCTCTCTCTTGCTCCAAAAATTCCAGTTCTGGCAGCATTTCTGTTTTAAATCCGGGAGGGTTCATTTTGGAAAAATATCACATTGGCACTATATCAGGAAAGACAAAGCTCAAATGCTTCAGAGGAGCTAAATCTCAAAATAAGACGACTAACATGAAGCTCAGCAGTGAGGAACATTCATCCATCTTTCACCTGGCTCTCCAAGAAGCCTCCATGACTGTAAAACAGGGACGATACTCAGAGCCTTGACATCATATCTGAGGAGAATATCAGCAAATCTATACCGCTTTTCCTGTTTGGGGTCGCAAGAAGCTGGAGCCAATCCCAGCTGCCATTGGGTGAGAGGCGGGGATACACTCTGGACTGTTCCCCAGCCAATCACAGGGCTGACATTTAGAGACAGACAACCAGCCACATGGAAGCAAGCCCATGACTCCAGGCGGCCTGATATTTACCTTATTCCACTGTTTGCAGACGCGGCAGCAGATGAGCAGGGTCTCAGGGTCGAGCCAGCGCATCAGGTAGAAGGCCAGCTCCAGAGGAAGGAGGCGCAGGAAGTCCCGTTTGAGCAGCGTCTCCAGCCCATTGGACAGGTGACGGAGCTGAACAGCACCGCTCAGAGAGATGAGGTGGTCCAGAGACTGGTTCCTCTGCTGGTCATTCAGAGTAAGGAAAGTGGTGGAGATTGACTCCAGCCACCCCTCAAAGGCCACCTTCTCCATGGGCACATGAGAGCGACCTGCAACACCTGCAGGAGTGAGGAAGAATACCAGATGTTAACGGTGCACAGAGTATCTTTGGCTTCTAAATAAACAAGATGTTACAGGGCTCGACATTAAAACTGGCCTGCTGGCCCGGACACATGATTGAAAGACTCCAGGCCAGCTGATTAATGTTCCACTGACTCGTTAAAGGATCAATCAGTAAGTTCTGTAGTGAGTGAAATGATAAAGTGAGCTTACTATATGATCAGACATTAAGGAAACATGCTATGTTGAAGTGCTGGCTTCTCTGACAACAATGCAGCAGCCAGTATGTCCTCCTTCTAACTTTAGATTCTGGTCCTGAATGATCTGGATTTGTTTGGACCAGAGAAGGTAGGCGGTTTTAAGACACCCCCACACGGCCGTTTTGGACGCCCCTCAGTTTGCCAGATATGAGAGCAGTTATCAGGTCAACAGGTGTTGCAGCGATGGAAGCAGCAAGAGAAGTGGTTCAGATAGAAGTGATTGTACCCGACCTAAAAAGCCTCTGCATGTTTCTAATAAGCTCCATGAGCAGAAACGTGCTCAAACTAGGATCAATATTGGAGATGCTTTTGAAAAATGGAGAGAGGTTAGAACACAGAAAGGTTTACAGACCGATGCAGAGCTGGATAAACACTGAAGCTTCAGTGTCCACCACATGGTGACCTGAGTGAGCATAGACTCTAGAGAGGAGGGGGCGGGGGGAGACAGCTCTCTACAATGTTTAGAATTTAGACTGCAGTACCCATTTTAAACACTAGGTGTCAGAGTTACATATTGCTCCTTTAAAAAAAGTAGCACACAATTTATATTTGATTCATGCATTTGTCTCAGCCTAAAGTCTGCTCCTCTTCTGGGGTTTATGCCAATTTCAAAACAATCCTCTACTCCCAGGCAACAGAAGTTTTTTTGATTTTGCACTAATAACATTGACTGACACAATAAAGCTTTAAAAAATATATAAGTTAGAGAACATGTAAAGACACAAGTAATGAATCAGCAGTAACATCTGTCTTATACCGGCTCACATGGCTTTACATTAGCTGATTAAAATCCATATTAACCTGCTAGTTAAGTGATTATAAGTCTTATTAGTAAAATAACTCGTCAGGAGGTTTAACTTTAACCAGCAACTGTTTCTCTACCTTTCTTATCTAAGTTAGCCACCTGGCTAGTTAGCAACTTCAGAGAAGGTGTTTAACACATACAGCCCTTTAGCTGGGACAGAAACCGACAGAGACCCATTACAATATCTCCTTTTAAATATGATGATAATGATGTATGGACTCACCCAGCTGAGAGTTGCAGGGAGTTCGTTTATCGCCTCTGAGTGAGTTCACATAGCGGAGTTAGCCGCGGTAAGCTAACCTGTCAGCTAGCAACTTAAAAAGGATTGTCAAAGTAACCTAGCTAGCCTCGTAGCTGACGTTAGCTCAGCAACATGATGACAGAACTTGATTCTGTTGATTGTTAACTACATTATGCTCCTAATTATGTAGTCTTATTTTTATTTCTACGGTAGTAAGACAGAGAGAAGGATGGCAGCCTCTGACAGCATGAAAAGCTGAACATAATGGAAACGCTATCCTGCCCTGGTGTCGTTTTCTCCCTCAGCTCGGTCTTACGGGAGGCGGCGTTGGCGTATTTGCTACGCCGGAAGCAAATGCGTGCGATGGAAACTGTCAGAAAAGTAAGCTAATCACACATTCTTTACACAAGTAATCATTACATAGAGATTTTATACTTATTTTTGATTTTTTGGTTTCGTTGGCATTTACACTTCACGGTGCCTGGTCTGCCTGTAAGACAGAGCCGCGGGCCATAATTATACGTCTTAGGTACAGTAACTTCCGGTGTCGCGTACAATGTGGAGCGGTGCGAAATATGTGACCGGAAACAGTTCGTTCGTGTCCGTGAGCTCTCGAGGGTCCGGTAAAGGCGGGACACCGACAGTTAAGAGTTTCAATTGATTTTGGTACGTTTTTTAAAGGGCCACTTTTATCTGCCAGTATTTACAATTAAAAAATATCTTTAAAAATTAATTAATTCAAACATAATACACTTAAAAAAGTAAACAAATAAGAAACAAAAAGTACAATTAAACAAATACAGCCGAATAAATGAATGCTAAATAAGAAATTAATTTAAAAAAATTAAACATAAAATAAGATACATCAAAATCAAATAAAGATTTATTGATAAAATAAAATAAATACATAATAGATACAAAAAATACAACAGAATAAATAAATGAATTAATAAATGCATCATAAATAAATAATAAATACAAATAAAACACATTAAACACTTGTGAAATAATGAAATACAAACATTACAAAATGAAAATACAAACAAAAATAGTTTAAATACATAAATAAATAAGTAAGAAATTGAAATAAATCACATATAGAACACTTGCATATTAACTACACAGTATGTAAATTAAGTGTGATACAAATGATCACCACCAGGGGGCAAACTTACTGCAAACATTACTTCTTGGATTTGTTTTGATGCTTATCTGTAGCCGTTTTCACATATGCACTCCGGATAATATCTAGATAATTGCAGGAGGACTTCTCCGGAGATGCTCCTGACCTAGCCGTTCACATATGCTCCTCACAGCAGGAGACTTTCCCTGTCAGAGGGGAGGGGGGTCGGGGGATTTCCTGAAGTAAGACGTGACATAAATAAACAACGCGCAAGTAGCGTAGCAACAGAGTCCACTACACGACGTTATAATGAGAATATTTGCCTTTATATCAATGCTATGTGTAATCCAATGGAATGACAACATCCACAAAAGAGAGGAGAACAACATACTGATGAACAGAAAATAGAATGCAGCCGTTTAATTACGTACACGGAGATCGTAGTGGTCGTGTGCAGACACTTTAGGCAGTCACTATATATAAACGTCTTTCTCTTTCCATTGGCTTGAAGTGAAAATCTCCGGAGTATATGCTGCTGCGTTCAGACATCAGCTCACTCGGATATTCTGCGGATAAAATACTAGAGGTCTGGCCAGAGAAACTCCGGGTAAAGTCCACGTGAAAAATGCGGCTGTTTGCGTTCAGACAGCCTAAAGAACCTCCGGGTAGCCAAATCTCCGGAGTTTTTCAGGAGATTTCTGTATGTTTGAAAAGGGTTTATGTGACATGTTTGAGTCACTGATCGATTAATACGTTAATTAATTTTAAGTAAAAAACTGGCAAGGGAAAAGAAATTCAGCAATACAGGAAGTCCTAAGAGTTTTAGAGACAGTTTATCACATTTCACTAAACAAGTCTGTGAAAAATCTCTTCACCACAAATTTCCTAATGACGTCAAAATTAGAAAAGCAAAAACAAATTGTGTTTTTAAAAATGAATTACCAGCAGGCCCGTAGAGAGTTACATATATGTTCTGGATCAAGGATCAATCCAAGCGGCCTTATCAGGGTTTTATGTTTTTTTTTTCTTGTTTAAGCACTTTAAACCCTGATTTTGAAAGATCCCACTTAAATAACGTTAACTGTGATTAACAGGAAACTTGTCGCTGACTGCAAAGAATAGCCTGACGTAAGGAATTGTTGTCAGATTACTGTTAAAAACATGTGCGTTGTCGGTGGTTTTCTCTGCTCTGTTATCGGTTCAGATTAGAGAAGAAGCTGTGAAGGACAAAACATCCGATCTGTAGCCGTCCTCTCTGAATCATGGTGTGTTCAGCTCACAAAACCAATTCATTACTGGAAGAAAACAACCAACTCTGCTCTGACTCATATTGATAACAGCATTTAATCTGTTGCGTCCAGAAATGATCTCAAGATGTCCAACTCCTCTGAACACAGTTTAGTTTACCTCATAGTCACTGGTCATGTTTCATTGTTAAATGAGATAATATAATAAACAAATACAATCTGTCGCCTACACACAAACTTCTCAAACACACGGCCTCTTTTCCCTGAGACTCTCTGCACAGGGATTTAGTGACTTGTCTTGTATTTTACACCATGCTGATAAATACTGTATCAATCCACGGATCACATGCAGCCTGGGGGGGGGGGGGGGGGGGGGGGGCTTGTGTTCCTCGTGCAGAATAAATCATTGGTACATCGTCTTCCGTCTCCGCTGATGCACAAACTACCTCTTCACAAGCTTGACATAATATGAGGACAAATGCGGGCCAGACCACCTCAGTATGTGGCCTCAATGTGTCCTGGGTGACTTCTCACCATAAAGTGTATATACAAATGGACAGCGTGCCTCAGCCTCCTCCCGTTGAACAGGTGAAGCTAAAATATTCCTGGATGTGCATATTGTGAGTTTGCATCCAGAGTATGAGCAGGGATCTCATATTGACTGTGTGTGTGTGTGTGTGTGTGTGTGTGTGTGTGTGTGTGTGTGTGTGTGTGTGTGTGTGTTAAGTACTTGTAACTTGTTTAATATAACACAGTCATGGGGGGCTTCAGTCATGGGGGGCTTCAATTCAGTGGACAGACGACGCTAAGATCAGCTGATAATTCCTTTTGCTTTCCGGGGGGGGGGGGGGGGGTTAGGCTGACCCTGACCCTCACCCTAACAGGCTAAGTGATTGATGCCTGGCTGCTAAGCTCCCCGATAAAGAGTCGCTAATGCTGCTGATGAGCCGGGGACCAAAACCTGGACTGGATTAACTGGAGCGTAAAGATTCAGCACAACGCCAAGCTGATGGTTCAGACTGACTGATTTGACCAGTTTGAGTTATAGGAGGAAGAGGAGAAGGAGGAAGCAGAGTAGAAAGAGGCAAAAGAGACAGAGGAAGGATGGAAATCAGAAAACGGCAGAAAGATGCTGAGAAAGAGGAGAAGGAGGAAGAGGAAGTGAAGAGGGAGAAAGAGGAGGATGAAGAAAGGGAAATGAAGGAGAAAGAAGAAACTGAGAAACAGGAGAAGGAGGACGAGGAGGCAATTGCAGAGGAGAAGGATTTATATGTTGTTGAATGTCGTGCTAACTTTTGTAAGAGCTGCACGGTGTTTTCTATTTTGTCTTTATGTTGTTTTTTTAAGTGTGCAGTTTTGGACAAACAGAGTTTCAGGAACTGTGTTCATGCAATACTGACAAACTGAAAGTTGAACTTATTAGTTTTATTATCGATGTGGTTCAGCAAAATCCAGTTTTTCTTTTCTTCCACTTTAAAGTAGAAAAACCTGGAACTCTTTAAAGTGTGCTCCATCTTCATTCTGCTGTTGAGGCTCAAACATCATGAACCTGAAGTGAGTGATGCCTGATAGCTTTATTAATCCTCCCACTCTCTCCAGTCTTCACGCAGAGTGTGTTCTCTCGTTCAGTGCGAGCAGCAGGTGTAGGTCCAGCTCGTGTTTTCCTCCCGTCTCTCGGCTCTCACGGCTGATTAGACTCCGCGTTTGGAGCAGGGAGGGCTGTCTGTGTCACTTCTCTTCATTAGAGCTCGAACACAGACGGAGCAGTATGCCACATCCTGAACACAGAGCGGACACCCACAGAGGAGCTTCTCCCACCGTCAGCAGCATGTCAGGACTTTAGGATCCCTGATTCCTGCAGATTCACTGTGCTCCTCCTGTTCAGGGGTTTCATCATGGAGCTGGGAAAAGTTCACCTGAACCTGAAGACTCTGCTGCTGACCATGATGATGTTCAAATGGGGTGAGTCAAAAACACTTCTCTGATACTTTTGATCATTTCTGTGTCCTGGAGGGAAACTCAGTCTGCGCCGTGCAAATCCCCAGAAAATCTCTCTGTGATTGTGAGTTTGAGAGTTTAAAGTTTAATCCTGTTTCTGTGAAAGCAACAGGCTGCAGGAGAAGATTTAACACGGCCACATTAGGAGCAGTTTTCTCACCCTATACTCTCTGTAATTAAAACAAACCTCTCAGTGCTGGAATAATGTCATGTATAGAGTCCAGAGGAGGAGAGTGAGGAGCAGCTCTCAGAGATGCTGCTCCTCCAACAAAGAGGCACAAGTGCATTCTGGGAGGAGGGACCGGTTTGTGCTCCCACAGACTCAAGTAGATGCAAACTAGTTTTGGAGGACGGGGTGTTATTGTCACTGGGAATTTTTGGGATAATTAAGGAGGATACTACGATCATCAGCATCATCAATAAACCATTTAAAGCCTTGGAAAAGTCTCAACCCTCATTGGCACCGGTGCAGAAGCATGAAGGACAATCAGAAACAAAGAAGTCAGGCTGATCGATAAAACAAAGTTTGGATGAAATTAAGCCAATTTTTTATATTGAATTTAAAGGTGCAATGATGTACAACTAGGTGGAAATATGTGTTCATGAAAAATAAGAACAATTAAGATTAAAGCAGCAAGGTCAGCAGTTCAAACTTGGAACTGTCTATTTGGTTTAAAATGTAAAATTAACAGAGCAAAGTCACTGAAACTGAAGTTGTCAAACTCTGAACTTTAATCCGTAGAAGCTGCTGTTTGATTGGATGGTTGACGCGAGAAGGCGTGGTTTAAGTGGAACTTTATTTCATGTTTTCACTCTCCCATTGTGTTGCATTAGACACATGACTGGCTGTGAATCGGCGCTCCTCAGTCATGCATACTCACACAGAACAAACAGGGATGAGATCAGCTCATTCATGAGCGACTGTGCGTGACTCGAGACGCACAACCAGGTCACTGAACGTCTCTTTACTTTGAGTTTTTTTAAAAGTTTGCTATCTGATAGAAGAGATTGATCAAACTCAGTGGAAGCATGGACTCTCACATTTGTACCAAGTGACAGAATGTTGCAGAGAAAACACCAAACACTCGTTGAGTTGTGATTTAGGAGCCTCATCAAAGTGTGACAGCACCTTTTTAAACTGATATGATTTTCCTTTTTATGTTGCTGTAATCCTGGTTGGTGTTGAATGTATGCTGTAGTGAGCGGCGCCGTCTTGACCACTACCTCCTTGTGCGTTACTGGGTAGCTCTTCAATACTGAAATGTTGGTATTTCGATTTTTGTGCTTTTTATTTCGCCAGTTTCTGGTTTATGCAACACTCTCTGCTTGTTTGTGGAAACCATGGCGACTGAACCGAGCGTCTTTTGTTTGACTTGGAGCTGATAAATGTTGATTATAGATTACTGGCCTTTAGTGTTCTTCTTGCTGCAGAAATGTGAAAACGGCGGCAATGGCATAAATGTTGTAAAAACAGAACATACGATTCTAACCGGTCGAATCACAGGGCTGAAGGTTGAGTTGTTTCGACATGTAGTTACATTTTGGAGGAGGTGAACGTCAGGCTAGGTGCGTTGGCTTCTCTGTAAGTAAAAGACTATGTGAACCTTCGGCGTAGATTTAATGCAGAAGCAAAAATCTAGCTCCTCCCTCCTCTCTAGAGTCGATGCTCACACAGGTCGCCATGTGGTGGACACTGAAGCTTCAGTGTTTATCCAGCTCTGCATCGGTCTGTAAACCTTTCTGGGTTCTAACCTCTCTCCATTTTTCAAAAGCATCTCCAATATTGATCCTAGTTTGAGCACGTTTCTGCTCGTGGAGCTTATTAGAAACATGCAGAGGCTTTTTAGGTCGAGTACAATCACTTCTATCTGAACCACTTCTCTTGCTGCTTCCATCACTGCAACACCTGTTGGTTTGACCTGGTAACTGCTCTCATATCTGGCAAACCGAGGGGCGTCCAAAACGGCTGCATGGGGGGTGTCTTAAAACCGCCTACCTTCTCTGGTCCAAACAAATCCAGATCATTCAGGACCAGAATCTAAAGTTAGAAGGAGGACATACTGGCTGCTGCATTGTTGTCAGAGAAGCCAGCACTTCAACATAGCATGTTCCCTTAATGTCTGATCATATAGTAAGGTCACTTTATCATTTCACTCACTACACATCTTACTGATTGATCCTTTAAACCTGCCTTTAGCCGTAAAGTCTTGATTGAGAGAGGTTGGTGGGCTGGAGAAGGAGTCAATTATTTGTTTTGTTGTGATGTTAACCACCATCAAATCGTCTTTTTGTAGTGAAGCCTTCTGAGGTTATGGTAAGAGTTATAGTGAGACCTATAATGGTTTGGCAAAAAGACAAAACACCAGCGCCCTGTGTCAGCAGCTCTCTGGGAGTTCTGTTTTAAGTTCTGCCACACTAAATCCGAGGTGCATTATTTGATTGTTTGGTTACAACGGGTTCATCCTAACTAGTAGACCATTTTAACTTGATGTGATTCAATCAGAGAGCAGCATTTTTTTCCATGCAGTGTTTGTTCCAGTGTATCCTCTTGTGTCTGATTGTCTCTTAACAGTCAACTTAGTCACAACAGTAAAATGTGTGCGCTGAAAGTGTCTGCCATGTTTCATGAGGGTTTTATTAGGTAGAGCCGATTCAATTAAAGGAAGCAGAAGAATGAGATCATGTGATGGAGACGGACAAGAGGTGACAGAGGTGACACATGCTCTGTGCAGCTCGGAGCGGTAATCTGTGCAGGTATCCTGCCACAAGGAGATTAGACGAGCAGAGGGGCAGATTGTCCCAAAGAGGCCCGAAGGATTACTACTGAGAAACACTCCAGAGGTCAGGGAGGTCATCAAACCTGCTCGGGTGAAAGGGGGGGGGGAGGGAAAGTCAATTGAAGAGCAGGCCTTGGTAGAGGACACAGAGAAGACAGGGATCAAAAGGGACAAGATCATAAAATCTAAAAAAAATCTGAAAGTATGACGAATATCACAGAAAAGTACAATTTAAGGGCTGCAAGGTGGTGCAGTGGTTAGCGCTGAAGGTACCTGGTTCGAGTCCCCAGGTGGGTGGGTGCCTTTCTGTGTGGAGTTCGTATGTTCTCTTTGTATGCTAGGGTCCCCTCCAGATACTTTGGCTTCCTCCCACAGTCCAAACATGCTCGTTAGGGACTCTAAATTGCCTGTAGGGGTGAATGTGAGTGTGGCTAGTTGTCTGGTCTCAATATGTCAGCCCTGTGATGGACTGTCCAGGTTGTACCCAGCCACTCGCTCAATGAAAGCTGGGATCTGCACTAGCCACCCCAAGACCCCAAACGACCTAAACAGTAAAGAAAATGGAAGATAGATTTCAAGGTTAAATCAAGATGCAGACTTACCTGGGTCCCAACTTTTGAATCCTTCAAGAGTTCACAGAGTTGATAAATTAGTGAGTCCGTTGTCCTCACATGAAACACCAACATCCCTCCTTGATAATAATTTGATCCAATCAGCTGCACGAACAGTTTGTCTGAACTGAGGAGGAGTCTTGAACGCATGAAGGGCATATCATCTTAATACTGCATGACTTTCTTGTTTGTGAATACCTCACCGTTCTGCCCTCTTATTCCCTCATCAAAACCAGTAAACTGTTCTGAGTAGGCATTAGTATTAATTTATATGTCCATCAAATCCTGGCAGAGTTGTTAGACTCTGTGTGAATAATTCAGGAAAATCAAATCCTGTCCCATTATCAGACTTGAATGATACTCTATATAAAGTATGCTACTGCACCAGTATTTGCACATTGCAGTTTGTTGTTCAAAGATAATGACTTATTGTGTAGCGTTACAGTGATAATCATTGTTGTGGTAAGTTTTTCCCAGACAAAATGGACAGATTTGAGGGTGAAGCGCATAATAAGTTAGCTTTCCTCATCTTGGAAATTCTTGAGTGCCCAGATGGTTTAATAGTGTGAGAGGTCATGTAAAAGTAAAGTTAAAGAAAGCAAGCCTTTAAGTACAGTAAAAAAAAAAAGAAAAGTGGCCCAAGACTCGAGCCTTGAGGAACACCACAAAATAAAAAATTGGCTGATAACAAATCATAAAGTTCAAAACTGATACCATGTAATGAAATACATTTACTTGCAGATATTCTTGCATCTGAATCTATTTAGATACATAATGTGGTTTGGAAAGGTGAAAGTATACCTGATTCAGCGTAGAGTTGATTTTTATTTGTATGATTTATTAAATATACTTGTGTATTAATTCAGTTTGCGGTTTAAATAAAGAGCTGAAAACATTCAGTCCTTAAGGACCCTTGATTGGACAGTGTTCCTGTTTGACTTGATGTTTGACACAACCAACCTCGAGTTAAGTTTCTTATCAAGCAAGCAAAAGGATCATCACCTCGCTCAATTAACATGTTTATCCTGAGCTCCCTCTTTCATCCAGCAGAACCTGATCTGAACCGTCCACAGCCACCTGGGACTCTACCTGTCTGCAGGTGGCAAACGGTCTACTACTGACCACTGTAATCTGTGTGGTTCAAACACATTTAGTGTCTGCGGACTGAGGGGAGAAAACACGTCAGTCACAATTAGAAAAAACAACAACCTACTGCGTCTAAAAAGGTGTTGCTGGGCCACAGAGGTAAAACTTTCCTTTCCTGGAAGGCTGGCTTTACCGTCTGCACAGCACACGACCTGCTTTCTCCTTAGACCTTTGATTCAGATGAGGAATAAGTCCAAGAATAACATTTAAATAGGGGTAAACATGGACCAAAGGTCAGGTTAAGTCACAGAGAAGAGGTTCATCTCTAGGTCAGATAGACTAAAAACCATGTCACCTAGGGACTTCACACAAAGGCGATCATCCAAATCAAAGTCTGGATGAGAGACCAGCAGCTAGAAGAAAGTGAGAGAGAGAGAGAGAGAGAGAGAGAGAGAGAGTGGTCCAAAGACAGCCGATCATCCCTTTAATCAATCCAATCATCTCTGATCATAATCTATAATTTCACGCAGAATAAAGAATGTAGATTTAGAACATCTACAACAGAAAACGTCTGACTGAGTTGCACGCTCCCATGTAATCTCAGCATGACGCAAACTGTACTTTTTATTACATTGTTTTTTTTTTATTTATTCAGGGCTTCATGTTATCTGCATGTAATTGACAATCACATATGTACTAAAGAGAATGAAGTCCATTTAGAAACATCGCCTGATGTCTGCAGGAGAGATTATTTAACAATGCACATCACTGTTAACTGATGGAAACAACCAGTTTTTTCCCATTGTAAAAATGGGAAAATGTGATTAAGTTGACAGCCGAAAGTATTTCTATGACTAGTGTAATCAGTAACGACTCTGTAACTGAGGGGTAACCACTGTGTTCCTCTGTGACTGACTGATGGAGGTCTAAAGACTTCCTGAGTTGTGAGCTGCTCTTGGTCATAAATAAAATTATGAGGGAGTGCCATCAATGAAAGTTGCATTGAAACAACCTAACAAATCCAAACGTGTTTTTGTGGTGGAACATAAATTAAAAAATACAAGCCCTCAAAGTGGAAACAGTAACAATGAAAAGTGCTGGTGTAAGATGAAGACAGCTCGTCTGACTGAAACAACTTGGTTTGGATGAGGCAGTTAAAAAAAAGAACTTTTAGTCCAAAGTAGACCAACATGTTTAGTCATGTAACGTAACTGAACATTAGGTTAAGTTACGCTAAGGCGTTATGTTGCTAGATGTTATATGAGATGACTTGACAGGTTAGGGTTAGGGGTCAGGGCTTCAACTTGACTCAATACTTGACTTGAAGAAAGAAGGAACTGTTTCCCTTTTCATGCATTGATTCAGTACTTAGAATACATTATACGTTATGTTATGTTACACCAAATAATGTTGTGTTATGTTGACTTGAACCACCGTCTCATCTGTGTAATTTTTTTTGTTTTTGACAAACCAATAAACCCAAAAAAGCAACCCAAGTGGTCCAGGAATGGCAGACACTTGACTTGTGGTCAGAGTCAGCAACCACAACCAAAAAATCCCAGTTTACTTTGCATTCCCATGTTTCTGTGACTCTACCAACACACATCATTATCACCACGTCATGAGGTGTTCAGATGTTGTGGTCATTTTATATAATCCTGATAAACCTAGGATCTCTCTCAATACATTGGACCCCACTGGAACTGGAAAAAAGAGGAAATGGCCAATGTGACATGGTCAAAGTTGCCGTTAACGTTTGCAGAAATTTGCTGTTGATGTATGACTCCATCGCCCGGAGTTGAGCTGTTTGACAAACATTTTCAGGGTCCTAAAGTAGACTTCAAAAGACTTAAAGGACTGGACTTTACCGTCTGTCCTCGGTCTCAGAAAGGGCCTTCTCCTGATCTTCACTCAGGGTTGAACTCTGAGTCAAACGACATAACGCTCCGATTTGATCCCCGTTAGGCTCCGAATAACGTCAGACCTTTTCTATGAATAAACAGTGACCCTCTCTAACACTGAAGTTCCTCATTAAATATTCTCTCCCTGCCCCCCTGCCCCTCCATAACTCCCTTCACTGTTAATAACTTCCACTTCAGTGAGAATTTGGAAACAGGGCTCTGATCAAAGTGTGGGGTGGCTGGGAGGCTGATGGTGGGGGGGTGTAGACTGGCCTAATAACAGGAATGTGGAGCGTTTCCACACAGACCTCATGGCATCTGCTGGTGGGGGGAGACAGCGTGAGTATTGTGATTTTTTTTCGTCAACCCCCCTTCAAATTAAAGTGTTTAATTCCACTGTGAAATGACAAACAGAATGCCCCCCCCCCAGGCTGAGAGAGGTTATTCATGGAGGACAATACAGTATGGTCATTATTTACTCTGGCTTCAAGCTAATTGAGACAAAAAACAATTAATTTATGTAACAGAAGAACGAACCCAACGTTCATTAACAGAGGAAACTTGTTGCCTCATACGTCTTTGTGAAACAACACTGACAATTACCAACAGCGACCCCTGGAGGCCATGGACAGATTCAGAGACTTTGGGTTCATGGGAACAGATTTGTCAAAGACCCACAGTCCTACCAGGAAACATAGCCATACAGGTGCGTCTTTCCCACAGAACTGTGCAGGTTTATATCCACTCTGAAGTTCTGTTGTTGGGAGAAAACTGCTCCTGGACTCCATCATTAAGTTCACAATAAATATACTGAACTCTGATTTTTGATCTGCAGATACTCTAACGTTGTTGCGCGATATTGAGGAGAACCTGTGTTTCTATTTTCTAAAACACTGAAAAAGGGTCAACACAGGATCACTGTTATTGACGCTGTAACGGTTTGGGTTCGTGCCTGGTGCTTGGCTAACGGCATTTTGGAGAGCGTTGGAGACAGTAAGTTAGCCAAAAGTGCACATTCACACGGGGCTGGGGTAGTGTTGCAGTACACAAGACCGGTCTCGAGACCACTTTTTCAAGGTCTCAACCTCAGAATCGAAAGCATTTTTACTCGGCCTTGTCTCAGACTGGGCGGACTCCTGATTTCAAATCAAGACCGGTCTAGACCACCACTGATTGGCTATTGTTCCACGTCATTACTGTGATTAGAAGCGCCTCTTTCTAAAAGAACAAATAACTTCAATTTATTTGTAGTTTGATTTTTATCTCCCGGTTACAGCCATAACCTTCCCGGTGTTACGATTGTGAGAGATACGTCCCCTAAACACAAGGTGATGATTTTTTTAAATCGAAATTTATGGTCTCTGTCTCGTTCTGCCTCGTACTTGGTCTTGGCCTTGACTTGATCTCAACCCCTTAATATCTTGGTCTTGTCTTGGTCTCTGAGCACATGTCTTGGTCTTGGTTACCGTGGTCTTGACTTCAATGCTCGTTGGTGGTTTCCACAATGCTCACTGTTTATCACAGACTTCTATTTTATCAAACATGAGCAAAATCATGTCGACAAACCTCTCGTCATGTCACTGTTGAGCTGAGAGACAAAAGGAAACAAGGAGCTCGGTGTCAGACATCAGTCGATGACAAACTAAACCTTAAGGCTAAAAACAAGATGTCCTCTAGTGACGTCGCTTCCCTAGAAACTTAGCAACACTGTAAATCTTAAAGGCACATTCCGCAATTTCAACTGTCAAAACGTCTATTTAAAAAAATGTATAAAACATGGACGTCGAGCCCAATGTTAGTCGCCATATTGTAAATACTGACTCTACCAAACTTATATAGAAGCAGACAAAAAGGTGGAGCTGAGGCGGGCCTTAAGCCTCCTGGCAAACAGTTATAACGTTCCTATATGTCACTCAACTGGACCACGCCCCTAATTATGCAAATGTATACTAAACTCTTATTGCTAATGTGATCATACAACACGATATAAAACAACAGCCCTCACACAGTGTTACAACTAAGAAATTAGCTTTAGAGACCAAAACCCTTTTTGTACCCTGCTGTAAACAAGTTTGACTTATTAACATGGGACTCTATGGAGATCGATTCATTGTTTGGAGACAAACTTAAGTGGACACCAGTGGAACTGCAGTATTTTGCACCTCTGTCTAGTCACAGTAAAAGCTGGACCAGGGTGAGTTAAGACTACGCATGAACAAAAGACACTGTGACACGTGTGAGGGTTTAGTCGTACAGTGTGTGTGTGTGAGAGGGTTTAGCTAAATAGCTCGTGGGTGTGTGTTCGTGTGTGAGGGTTTAACACTCCTGGACATCAGTGCCAAGGAGGAGTGTGAGCAGATTACGTGCATGTCAGAAGGAATGAGTGTAACAGGTTTAAATGGCAGGCACACTTGGTCATTTCAGTTCATCCACTTGTTTGTTGCTGCTGAATGGAGACATTTTAAAATGTTCCCAGCAGCCCCCTGTTAGTCATGTGAAGGACCTAACATGAACCATGGTGTCATTACGTGTCCAAGTCACCTGCAGGTCATAATTCAGACTGAAGGTGACAATAACTAACAGTTCATAATGTTTTCTTTCAAATTATTCTACAATTCCCAAGGAGAAGATGAAAAAACTTTCACAGTTTGTATATTGTAAATCAGGTGTATGTATGTGTGAGCATGTAAAAAGTCAGTTAGCAACGTTAGCACCAGCGCTAGTTTGGTCACATCTGCCATCGCACTAATCTCATGAAAACAAAAGTGACAGTATCCACTAGAGTCTGTCTCCTGCAGTGAGTCAGTCCCCATAGAGCCCTATGTTAAAATGTTCAACTTTACAGCTGCAGTTCCTCCAGTGTCCACTAGAGTCCGTCTCCTGCAGTGAGTCAGTCTCCATAGAGCTCCATGTTAAAATAAACATGTTTACACCCTGGTACAAAAACAGTTTGGGTCTCTAGAGCTCATTTCTCTCTTCAACTATACGGGCTGAATGTTTATACAGCTTACCTGTTTACAATATATTAAGGCTCAAAGGGATGTAGAATTAGGGGGCGTGGCCTCTTTGAGTGACAGGTTGAAGCTGCTAGACGTATGCTAGGTGTCATCTCAATCAGCTCATTCAGTCACTGAACTTAACCTCTCGTCCAAATATGGTCACTTCTAGCTCAAAAAAAACAAGATGGTGTTTATAACCAAATTGATGATGTCCATTGGTTTGATTGGAAAACAAGCAGAGCATGCTATGACGCCTTCATTTTCTCAGACTGCTGGAGACATCGTGTCCTGAGCCCTTCCTGGGTTGGAAGGTCTTGTATTCAACATGCATAAATGAATAATCTTTCCTTTGTCTTCCAGGAATCCTGTGTAACGCCACGTCAGACAGTTGTTTGTCCGCCCCCTGTCAGAACGGAGCTTCCTGTGTGGACAACTTGGACGACTACGCCTGCATCTGTCCCAGAGGGGAGGTCAGATTCATGGGTAAGAACTGTGATGAACCCTACGACGCCTGCTCCTTCGCTCCATGTGAGAACTGCACCAGCGTCCCGGGCACCACCGAGTACCACTGCACCTGTCCGGAGGGTCTGACAGGTGATAACTGCACAGAGGAGGTGAACGAGTGTGAGAGTAACCCGTGTTCTGAGCCTCGCTCGCTGTGTGTGGACCGACTGAACGGATACTTCTGCAGGTGTCCTGAAGGTTACGGAGGACGGGACTGCAGGACTCATGTGACAGACTGTATCGATGAACCGTGCAGGAACAACGGGACCTGCGTACTCAGACCGGAGGGGTTTGAGTGTCACTGTGCACCCGGGTTCGAGGGAAACACCTGCGAGGAGGACGTGAATGAGTGTTCATCAGAGCCCTGTCAGAACGGAGCTATATGTGTGGACGGAATGGCAGAGTTCCACTGCTTCTGCGTGCCCGGGTTTCAGGGTTATAACTGTGAGATCGACATCAACGAGTGTGCATCACGACCCTGTGAGAACAACGCCACCTGCATCAACGAGAAGGACCACTACGAGTGTGAGTGCCTGCTGGGATTCGCAGGTACGTACAAATTTTGCACATTACCCAAACTGCACACTGCAAAGAGAACGCATCGGTCGCATCCATCCAGTCTGTGGTCCGTCTATCCCTCCCTCTAGTCTAGCCTGAATATTTCCTGCTGTGTTCTCACATCAGCTCACCCAAATTTCAGGTAGATAACTAACAGGGAGGCTGGCAGGGAAAAAGTTTTATGGATGTTTGAAAACGCAGACTCCTCAAACATACAGTAACTGTTTAAAGGCTTTATATGCGATTTTTCACACTTAAATGTAGCAGAAATCAAGTATATCCTCTGAAAATAACTCTGTGAGTCATGACTGTCTACAATGGGTGTGACACCCGAGTCTCACTGTCTGTGATGTTTTCAGAGTTTTCAGAGTCCTATCTTCGCTTATAAAAGTTGTTTAATTGAGGGACTAGAGAAAAGAAGAATAACATACTGTCCTCACTGCTTAACTTTGTTTCTAGATCACGCTCATTTCGGGTAAACTGACATGCAGTGTGAAGATACGACCATAATTAGCAATAGCATGCTAACACAACAATGCAGCTCGAGTTATTTTGGTTTCATGCTGGTGCTCAAGGGCGACATCTGCTGGATCATCACCTATAAATAATCACCTTTAAGGATGTTTTAAACCCGACAAAGAGTCTAAATATCTGTGACTTTGTACTGATGTTCAGTTCCTTTATAGATAGGGCTAGCTTGACAATTCCCTGTTGGCAAGGTTGAGGAAATTCAAGATGCCAACCTAAATGACAGAGAGCAACATTATGTGTAATTAAACATATTCACAGTATCAAGCAGCTTTATTATCTGCATGAAGACTGCACGGTTGTAAATATTTATTATGTGTCATGATGAATCATCTCCTCAGCGGTGAGACACTTTCTGCTCACTGACAGACTTCATTCTCTCCTCTACGTCTCGCTCCTTGGTTTGTTAATCCCACAGTGTTTAGTTTGTTCCTGATAAACGGAGCACGAGAAGTATTTTAAGAGCTCACTAAGATGTTCTCTTATCAGCGGCTCAGATAACGCAGAGAGGGGGAAACACTCTCGTCTTGCTTTTCTTACACTGGGTTCTTTCTGCGCAGCCTGCTCAGTGTCAGAGGAGCTCCATGTTATCAGAGTGTGTTACGGTCAGATCAGCAGCTCTGCATTCCCACCTGTCACTCAGTCAGTCCGTTCAGAAAGACGTTATCAGCTCAGAACAGACACAAAGAGGACTGGCTGTTTTTGTAACATTTAGCATCATTTCATTTTGTCCTAACTCCCCCTTCAGGAATAAACTGTGAGCTGGAGATCGACGAGTGTGAGTCAAGTCCCTGCCGTAACAGAGCGACCTGCCACGACCTCATCGGCATGTACACCTGCGAGTGTCCTCCCGGGTTCGATGGCGTCGACTGTGAGGTGGACGTTGATGAGTGTGCCAGTGAGCCCTGTCAGAACGGAGCAGTGTGTCATGACATGGTCAACAGGTGAGTGTACAGGAGATCAAACAGGTTCGCCTGGATGGGTTTTTAAAAGATAAAACTTCTGTGATGAACTGATTTTTTTGGGTTCAGTCAAGGTCTTACCTTCTTATTGACTCTAAAAAACAACGTGTTTCTGTGGGATATTTGGGTGTACAACTCCACACGTTCACCGGGGGGTGGGGGTGGGGGGGGCTGCTGGCTCTTTTATGTGGGGGCTCAAAGTCTCATAATCCGTCTCTCACATAAAAACATCCCAGGAATGTCTTTGTTAGGACAGAATTTGCACACATACCAGAATTAAACTTTTCTACTAAGCAGCAACCTCACGTGCTGTAAAAAAGGAAACTAAAGCAGAAGCACCAAAAACTGCAGTTCCTCTTGTGTCCACTAGAGGCTGTCTACTGCAGTGTGTCAGTCCCCAAACATTTATCCATCCATACATTGTCTACACTGCTTTTCCCGTTCGCTTATACCCTGACTGTTCACCAGCCAATCACAGGGCTGACATTTAGAGACAGACAACCAGCTACACTCACATTCACACCTACGGGCAATTCAGAGTCTCCAGTTAACCTAACGAGCATGTGTTTGGACTGTGGGAGGAAGCTGGAGTACCCAGAGAGAACCCACACATGCACAAGGAGAACATGCAACATGCATTAAATATATTTACAGCCTGGTACAAAAACAGTTTGCATCTCTAAAGCTCATTTCTCTGTTCAGTGATTCAAGAAATGCAGATTTCATGTCATGGTCACTTCGATTGACAGGAAACGCCTACAAGATGTCTGCTTGATGTCAAGTCAGCAGATCAAAATCACAGAATAGACCTTTACCCAGAGGCGCTGCTTGTCAACAGGCAACGCAGGCAACTGCTTGAGTAGGGGGCCCTCAGGGTTGACCATGTTTAATCTAAACATTTTGAAATGAAACTTTCGGGGACCCATCTAACAGCACTCACTCTTGTTGTGCTGCTTAGCATCTTTGGTAGCAGCTATGAGAATTCAAATGAAAAAATAAATTTGACTGTTAAAATGCCTGAATGTAGAGGCTTTTTAATATTCAGAATATTGGCGCTTTATGTGACTCAGTCGAACATGCTTTTTTAAAAACTTTTTTATTTTAATGAATTTAAGATCAATGACAACAATGTAACTTTATTTACATCACTTTTGTTTACCTGAGATTAGTGTAATGGCAAACGTTACCGTGTAGCTCTGGTGCTAATGTTGCTAACTGGACTGTTTACATGCTCACACATACAGTTACTCTCCCACTATGCTGACGAGCAGAGACGCCTGAATGGACGACTTTGTAAATGAAATGGAGAGATGGAGATGAGTGGTGAGAGCATTTTAGCCTGTCAAGGACGTTGTTGTTGACTTGGCGTGCTCATAACAGCTGACAAAGATGTTTTTTTAAATCTGAGCATGTGTGGACGCCTGGATAGGATTATTTTTTAAACTAAGGAGGAGGGGTGCTGGTGGCGCAGTGGCTATCGCGCACACCCCAATAAAGCACTATAATTACTCTTTTTTCTGACTTTGATGTCTTGTAAAAAAAAATTCTTCCATAAGTAGACAGTAAAAGTACTTCATAAAAGTACATAGTACATAGTAGTATGTAGTCTAGGATTTATTAGGGACTTTGACAGTGGATTTCTCAAAAGGTACAAAGTAAAAGTACTTCATAGTACAGGTGCATGTAGTCTAGGAAGTACTAAGTCCAACCACATCAGAATCATTGTGTACTTATGTAAGAACATATTTTTTTATATTTTTTTCCCAGGAAAACACCTTACTTTGAAAAATGGAAGTTACCGCAGACTCGCAGTATTATTCTCAAACTAATTTCACCGACCTCCGAAGTTATTCCCTGAACAGTATTTTGTTTGCTCCCGTTTCATACACGTGTATCTCATAGCCAGTTTTATGGTAAGACTTAGACATTTATCACTTTTGCCTGGAAAAGGAGATTAATAACGGACTCGCTCTCTCTGTCTGTTCCTCCTGCTCGCTCTGGAGCATTTACCATAAAGATCAGAATACGGGAGCACTTCAAATTTAGGGGCGGCTCACTCCACCGTGTAAACTCGAGGAGCGGCTGGCTTGACCGCAGTCTTGTACTGGGCTTGTTTCCATAGAGCTGGTTGCTTGTTTCTCTCGCGAGATCTGGCAACACTGGTTGTTTTGTGGTTGTGCGTGTTTTGACTTAAGTTTCGTTTCTGTACTTGCAGCGCGTTTGATGCTTCTGCAGTAGATTTTGCCTATTTGCAGCGCGTTTGTTTCTTTTGCATACCTGATGAGATGTAATAAAACTCCACCTCTACCGGACTCACCTGAGACAACCCGGACGACACGCCATGAAGGACTGACAGTAAGATTCACCTTTAGAGCAAAACTAGACCGCTGTAGGCGGGAATACTCGGAATACTCGGAATACCAGGATACTGGGAAGATCTGGACTTTTATCTGAAACTGAATCCACAAACCGGATAAGACATTTAAAAAGAACGAAGAATACAGATAGAAGGAACTTTCAGTGACAGGGAGTGACTCCCAGCTGTTTGTCTGCTGCGTCTTCAGACTCTGAGAGAAAATGGCGTCCAAGTTAGAGGAAGATCCGAGCTGTCCTGTCTGCCTCGACATCTTTAAAGATCCAGTCATCCTGTCCTGCTGTCACAGCTTCTGTAGAGTGTGTGTGCAGGACTGCTGGAAGGAGAAGGAAAACAAGGTGTGTCCGGTTTGTAAGAGGAGACAGTCAAAGGGAAGGTTACCTCCTAACTTTGCTTTAAAGAACCTGTGTGAGACTTTTCTGCAGGAGAGAGATCAGAGAGCTTCAGAGGATCTCTGCAGTCTGCACTCTGAGAAACTCAAACTCTTCTGTCTGGACCATCAGGAGCCGGTGTGTCTCGTCTGCAGAGATTCAGAAAAACACAGCAAACACACATTCAGACCCATCGATGAAGCTGCTCAACAACACAAGCAGAAACTTCAGGAAACTCTGGAGCCGGTAAAGAAGAAGTTAAATGTTTGTAAACGAGTTAAAGTGAAATTTGATCAAACAGCAGAACACATTCAGGTCCAGGCCAGACACACAGAGAGGCAGATTAAGGAGCAGTTTAAGAAGCTTCACCAGTTTCTAGAAGAGGAAGAGGAGGCCAGGCTGCGTGCACTGAGGGAGGAAGAGGAGAAGAAGAGTCAGAGGATGAAGGAGGAGATGGAGGCTCTGAGCAGAGAGATAGCAGCTCTTTCAGACTCAGTCAGAGCCACAGAGGACGAGCTGGGAGCTGCAGACGTCTCATTCCTGAAAAACTACAAGGATGCAGTGGAAAGAGTCCAGCAGCGCCCCCTGCTGGAGGATCCACAGCTGCCCACAGGAGCTCTGATAGATGTGGTCAAACACCTGGGCAACCTGAGCTTCAACATCTGGAACAAGATGAAGGACATGGTCTCCTACAGTCCGGTCATTCTGGATCCAAACACTGCTGGTTCAGGACTCATCGTGTCTGATGATCTGACCTGTGTGACACGAGGACAGGAGCAGCAGCTTCCTGATAATCCAGAGAGGTTTGATTATTACATCTCTGTCCTGGGCTCTGAGGGCTTTAACTCAGGGACTCACAGCTGGGACGTCCAGGTTGGAGACAGTACACGCTGGGGACTGGGTGTGTTAGCAGAGTCTGACAAGAGGAAGGGAGACAAACGGTCTGGATTATGGAGAATAGGGTTATATGATGGTGAATATGGAGCACGCTCCTCATCACATCCAGTCACTGTTCTCTCCATGAAGAAGAACCCTCAGAGGATCAGAGTGAATCTGGACTGTAACAGAGGAGAGCTGTCGTTCTCTGATCCTGATACTAACACACACATACACACCTTCACACACATACACACCTTCACACACACTTTCACTGAGAGGATGTTTCCATACATTAACACTCAGGGTAAAGTGAAGATTTTACCAAAGAAGATCTCTGTGACTCTGGAACATCACTAATACATGATAAAGATGAAGATGATATTGTTCTGATGGTTTTGTCTGTGATTCTTTTAGGATTGTGTGACTGCGTTGTCATGGCGATGATGATGGTGATGATTACGATATTATTCTTATTGTTCGTCTGTGATTCTTTTAGGATTGTGTGACTGCGTTGTCATGGTAATGATGTTTTTGTTGAAACATTCTCTATAACTTGGAGTTGGAGTTTAATGTGCTGTCCTGTATTGTGTTTTTATGCTCTCGGTGAAATTTCCCCCTCGAGGCAATAAAGGTTTTCATTCATTCATTTGTTGGAGTCTCTTTAAAGACATTCTGCTCAGTGTGTTAACTGGTTCACTGTCATCTGTAGCTTCAGCAGCCGCTGTGAACGTCTGATTTCAGACTTTTTCACTTGAATTCCAAGGGGTCCCTGAAGGCATCACCTGTGTAACCCGTGTGTGTGTTCTGTGTTGTGTTCTGGTCTGCAGTAATGACTCAGGAGACAGCTTGTGGGTTCTGGTTCTGTATTAACAGACAAAATTAACAGAAATCGATTTGTTGTGTGGTGAGCCGGGATCAAACATTTCCGTCCTGACCAAGCTGTTATCGGCTCTCCCCTTATTTACATTTATACATTACACATTAATTCAAAATTATGTAATTAAATCAACAATACTTGAAAATAAACACAATTATTAAAAAACTTCTATTATCCCAAAAAAGTGAAAATAAATAAATGCATAATAAATACAACACAAGAAAAATATTTTGAAAACTAACTTAAAAAAATTATACACTTCAACAGCAAATTAATAATAAATATGAAGCCAGAAAACCATTTTCTTTGCATGAATGTACAGCATATAAATTCACATTAGCAGCTTTAATATAAAACACAGCGGCCAAACAGTACAAGGAAAACTTCAGCAATAAACAATTTACATATATTAATAAGACATTTGAAAAAACCCTCTCCATACCTATATAAAAAAAAAAATAACAGAAATCGATGAGTTGTGAGTGAACCGGGACCAAACTTCTCCCCTGATGAAAGAAAACAACGCATCATTTAAGAGAGACGACTATCTTAACATACAGAAACGAATTAATAACTTTATAAATATTTTTAAAAACTCCACAGAACTGATACAGGATGAACCAAATATGACCAGTAACTGAATGCCTCCGTTTGGTTACATCTAAACAATTAAAAAATACTTCTAAATGTGTTTATAGACGGAGCATTGATCATTAATCTACCTCTGACCAAGCTGTGAACGGTTCTGGCCAGAGCGCGCACGCACGTACCTCCGTCATCACGCACGGCCACACACACTGGCTCTGGTGCTAACGTTGCTAACTGGACTGTTTACATGCTCACACATACAGTTACTCTCCCACTATGCTGACGAGCAGAGACGCCTGAATGGACGACTTTGTAAATGAAATGGAGAGATGGAGATGAGTGGTGAGAGCATTTTAGCCTGTCAAGGACGTTGTTGTTGACTTGGCGTGCTCATAACAGCTGACAAAGATGTTTTTTTAAATCTGAGCGTGTGTGGACGCCTGGATAGGATTATTTTTTAAACTAAGGAGGAGGGGTGCTGGTGGCGCAGTGGCTATCGCGCACACCCCAATAAAGCACTATAATTACTCTTTTTTCTGACTTTGATGTCTTGTAAAAAAAAATTCTTCCATAAGTAGACAGTAAAAGTACTTCATAAAAGTACATAGTACATAGTAGTATGTAGTCTAGGATTTATTAGGGACTTTGACAGTGGATTTCTCAAAAAGTACAAAGTAAAAGTACTTCATAGTACAGGTGCATGTAGTCTAGGAAGTACTAAGTCCAACCATATCAGAATCATTGTGTACTTACAGGACATCAAAGTCATAAAAAAAGACTCATTATAGTGCTTTATTATGGAATTCGACAGCGGATTGTAGAATGTACTAAAGAAGTACTAAGTCCAACCACATCAGAATCATTGTGTACTTATGTAAGAACATATTTTTTTATATTTTTTCCCCAGGAAAACACCTTACTTTGAAAAATGGAAGTTACCGCAGACTCGCAGTATTATTCTCAAACTAATTTCACCGACCTCCGAAGTTATTCCCTGAACAGTATTTTGTTTGCTCCCGTTTCATACACGTGTATCTCATAGCCAGTTTTATGGTAAGACTTAGACATTTATCACTTTTGCCTGGAAAAGGAGATTAATAACGGACTCGCTCTCTCTGTCTGTTCCTCCTGCTCGCTCTGGAGCATTTACCATAAAGATCAGAATACGGGAGCACTTCAAATTTAGGGGCGGCTCACTCCACCGTGTAAACTCGAGGAGCGGCTGGCTTGACCGCAGTCTTGTTTGTACTGGGCTTGTTTCCATAGAGCTGGTTGCTTGTTTCTCTCGCGAGATCTGGCAACACTGGTTGTTTTGTGGTTGTGCGTGTTTTGACTTAAGTTTCGTTTCTGTACTTGCAGCGCGTTTGATGCTTCTGCAGTAGATTTTGCCTATTTGCAGCGCGTTTGTTTCTTTTGCATACCTGATGAGATGTAATAAAACTCCACCTCTACCGGACTCACCTGAGACAACCCGGACGACACGCCATGAAGGACTGACAGTAAGATTCACCTTTAGAGCAAAACTAGACCGCTGTAGGCGGGAATACTCGGAATACTCGGAATACCAGGATACTGGGAAGATCTGGACTTTTATCTGAAACTGAATCCACAAACCGGATAAGACATTTAAAAAGAACGAAGAATACAGATAGAAGGAACTTTCAGTGACAGGGAGTGACTCCCAGCTGTTTGTCTGCTGCGTCTTCAGACTCTGAGAGAAAATGGCGTCCAAGTTAGAGGAAGATCTGAGCTGTCCTGTCTGCCTCGACATCTTTAAAGATCCAGTCATCCTGTCCTGCTGTCACAGCTTCTGTAGAGTGTGTGTGCAGGACTGCTGGAAGGAGAAGGAAAACAAGGTGTGTCCGGTTTGTAAGAGGAGACAGTCAAAGAGAAGTTTACCTCCTAACTTTGCTTTAAAGAACCTGTGTGAGACTTTTCTGCAGGAGAGAGATCAGAGAGCTTCAGAGGATCTCTGCAGTCTGCACTCTGAGAAACTCAAACTCTTCTGTCTGGACCATCAGGAGCCGGTGTGTCTCATCTGCAGAGATTCAGAAAAACACAGCAAACACAGGTTCAGACCCATCGATGAAGCTGCTCAACAACACAAGCAGAAACTTCAGGAAACTCTGGAGCCGGTAAAGAAGAAGTTAAATGTTTGTAAACGAGTTAAAGTGAAATTTGATCAAACAGCAGAACACATTCAGGTCCAGGCCCGACACACAGAGAGGCAGATTAAGGAGCAGTTTAAGAAGCTTCACCAGTTTCTAATAGAGGAAGAGGAGGCCAGGCTGCGTGCACTGAGGGAGGAAGAGGAGAAAAAGAGTCAGAGGATGAAGGAGGAGATGGAGGCTCTGAGCAGAGAGATAGCAGCTCTTTCAGACTCAGTCAGAGACACAGAGGACGAACTGGGAGCTGCAGACGTCTCATTCCTGAAAAACTACAAGGATGCAGTGGAAAAAGTCCAGCAGCGCCCCCTGCTGGAGGATCCACAGCTGCCCACAGGAGCTCTGATAGATGTGGTCAAACACCTGGGCAACCTGAGCTTCAACATCTGGAACAAGATGAAGGACATGGTCTCCTACAGTCCGGTCATTCTGGATCCAAACACTGCTCGTTCATACCTCACCCTGTCTGATGATCTGACCTGTGTGACACGAGGACAGGAGCAGCAGCTTCCTGATAATCCAGAGAGGTTTGATTATTACATCTCTGTCCTGGGCTCTGAGGGCTTTAACTCAGGGACTCACAGCTGGGACGTCCAGGTTGGAGACAGTACACGCTGGGGACTGGGTGTGTTAGCAGAGTCTGACAAGAGGAAGGGAGACAAACGGTCTGGATTATGGAGAATAGGGTTATATGATGGTGAATATGGAGCACGCTCCTCATCACATCCAGTCACTGTTCTCTCCATGAAGAAGAACCCTCAGAGGATCAGAGTGAATCTGGACTGTAACAGAGGAGAGCTGTCGTTCTCTGATCCTGATACTAACACACACATACACACCTTCACACAAATACACATCTACACACACACTTTCACTGAGAGGATGTTTCCATACATTAACACTCAGGGTAAAGTGAAGATTTTACCAAAGAAGATCTCTGTGACTCTGGAACATCACTAATACATGATAAAGATGAAGATGATATTGTTCTGATGGTTTTGTCTGTGATTCTTTTAGGATTGTGTGACTGCGTTGTCATGGCGATGATGATGGTGATGATTACGATATTATTCTTATTGTTCGTCTGTGATTCTTTTAGGATTGTGTGACTGCGTTGTCATGGTAATGATGTTTTTGTTGAAACATTCTCTATAACTTGGAGTTGGAGTTTAATGTGCTGTCCTGTATTGTGTTTTTATGCTCTCGGTGAAATTTCCCCCTCGAGGCAATAAAGGTTTTCATTCATTCATTGGTTGGAGTCTCTTTAAAGACATTCTGCTCAGTGTGTTAACTGGTTCACTGTCATCTGTAGCTTCAGCAGCCGCTGTGAACGTCTGATTTCAGACTTTTTCACTTGAATTCCAAGGGGTCCCTGAAGGCATCACCTGTGTAACCCGTGTGTGTGTTCTGTGTTGTGTTCTGGTCTGCAGTAATGACTCAGGAGACAGCTTGTGGGTTCTGGTTCTGTATTAACAGACAAAATTAACAGAAATCGATTTGTTGTGTGGTGAGCCGGGATCAAACATTTCCGTCCTGACCAAGCTGTTATCGGCTCTCCCCTTATTTACATTTATACATTACACATTAATTCAAAATTATGTAATTAAATCAACAATACTTGAAAATAAACACAATTATTAAAAAACTTCTATTATCCCAAAAAAGTGAAAATAAATAAATGCATAATAAATACAACACAAGAAAAATATTTTGAAAACTAACTGAAATAAATTATACACTTCAACAGCAAATTAATAATAAATATGAAGCCAGAAAACCATTTTCTTTGCATGAATGTACAGCATATAAATTCACATTAGCAGCTTTAATATAAAACACAGCGGCCAAACAGTACAAGGAAAACTTCAGCAATAAACAATTTACATATATTAATAAGACATTTGAAAAAACCCTCTCCATACCTATATAAAAAAAAAAATAACAGAAATCGATGAGTTGTGAGTGAACCGGGACCAAACTTCTCCCCTGATGAAAGAAAACAACGCATCATTTAAGAGAGACGACTATCTTAACATACAGAAACGAATTAATAACTTTATAAATATTTTTAAAAACTCCACAGAACTGATACAGGATGAACCAAATATGACCAGTAACTGAATGCCTCCGTTTGGTTACATCTAAACAATTAAAAAATACTTCTAAATGTGTTTATAGACGGAGCATTGATCATTAATCTACCTCTGACCAAGCTGTGAACGGTTCTGGCCAGAGCGCGCACGCACGTACCTCCGTCATCACGCACGGCCACACACACTGGCTCTGGTGCTAACGTTGCTAACTGGACTGTTTACATGCTCACACATACAGTTACTCTCCCACTATGCTGACGAGCAGAGACGCCTGAATGGACGACTTTGTAAATGAAATGGAGAGATGGAGATGAGTGGTGAGAGCATTTTAGCCTGTCAAGGACGTTGTTGTTGACTTGGCGTGCTCATAACAGCTGACAAAGATGTTTTTTTAAATCTGAGCGTGTGTGGACGCCTGGATAGGATTATTTTTTAAACTAAGGAGGAGGGGTGCTGGTGGCGCAGTGGCTATCGCGCACACCCCAATAAAGCACTATAATTACTCTTTTTTCTGACTTTGATGTCTTGTAAAAAAAAATTCTTCCATAAGTAGACAGTAAAAGTACTTCATAAAAGTACATAGTACATAGTAGTATGTAGTCTAGGATTTATTAGGGACTTTGACAGTGGATTTCTCAAAAAGTACAAAGTAAAAGTACTTCATAGTACAGGTGCATGTAGTCTAGGAAGTACTAAGTCCAACCATATCAGAATCATTGTGTACTTACAGGACATCAAAGTCATAAAAAAAGACTCATTATAGTGCTTTATTATGGAATTCGACAGCGGATTGTAGAATGTACTAAAGAAGTACTAAGTCCAACCACATCAGAATCATTGTGTACTTATGTAAGAACATATTTTTTTATATTTTTTCCCCAGGAAAACACCTTACTTTGAAAAATGGAAGTTACCGCAGACTCGCAGTATTATTCTCAAACTAATTTCACCGACCTCCGAAGTTATTCCCTGAACAGTATTTTGTTTGCTCCCGTTTCATACACGTGTATCTCATAGCCAGTTTTATGGTAAGACTTAGACATTTATCACTTTTGCCTGGAAAAGGAGATTAATAACGGACTCGCTCTCTCTGTCTGTTCCTCCTGCTCGCTCTGGAGCATTTACCATAAAGATCAGAATACGGGAGCACTTCAAATTTAGGGGCGGCTCACTCCACCGTGTAAACTCGAGGAGCGGCTGGCTTGACCGCAGTCTTGTTTGTACTGGGCTTGTTTCCATAGAGCTGGTTGCTTGTTTCTCTCGCGAGATCTGGCAACACTGGTTGTTTTGTGGTTGTGCGTGTTTTGACTTAAGTTTCGTTTCTGTACTTGCAGCGCGTTTGATGCTTCTGCAGTAGATTTTGCCTATTTGCAGCGCGTTTGTTTCTTTTGCATACCTGATGAGATGTAATAAAAGTCCACCTCTACCGGACTCACCTGAGACAACCCGGACGACACGCCATGAAGGACTGACAGTAAGATTCACCTTTAGAGCAAAACTAGACCGCTGTAGGCGGGAATACTCGGAATACTCGGAATACCAGGATACTGGGAAGATCTGGACTTTTATCTGAAACTGAATCCACAAACCGGATAAGACATTTAAAAAGAACGAAGAATACAGATAGAAGGAACTTTCAGTGACAGGGAGTGACTCCCAGCTGTTTGTCTGCTGCGTCTTCAGACTCTGAGAGAAAATGGCGTCCAAGTTAGAGGAAGATCTGAGCTGTCCTGTCTGCCTCGACATCTTTAAAGATCCAGTCATCCTGTCCTGCTGTCACAGCTTCTGTAGAGTGTGTGTGCAGGACTGCTGGAAGGAGAAGGAAAACAAGGTGTGTCCGGTTTGTAAGAGGAGACAGTCAAAGAGAAGTTTACCTCCTAACTTTGCTTTAAAGAACCTGTGTGAGACTTTTCTGCAGGAGAGAGATCAGAGAGCTTCAGAGGATCTCTGCAGTCTGCACTCTGAGAAACTCAAACTCTTCTGTCTGGACCATCAGGAGCCGGTGTGTCTCGTCTGCAGAGATTCAGAAAAACACAGCAAACACACATTCAGACCCATCGATGAAGCAGCTCAACAACACAAGCAGAAACTTCAGGAAACTCTGGAGCCGGTAAAGAAGAAGTTAAATGTTTGTAAACGAGTTAAAGTGAAATTTGATCAAACAGCAGAACACATTCAGGTCCAGGCCCGACACACAGAGAGGCAGATTAAGGAGCAGTTTAAGAAGCTTCACCAGTTTCTAATAGAGGAAGAGGAGGCCAGGCTGCGTGCACTGAGGGAGGAAGAGGAGAAAAAGAGTCAGAGGATGAAGGAGGAGATGGAGGCTCTGAGCAGAGAGATAGCAGCTCTTTCAGACTCAGTCAGAGCCACAGAGGACGAACTGGGAGCTGCAGACGTCTCATTCCTGAAAAACTACAAGGATGCAGTGGAAAAAGTCCAGCAGCGCCCCCTGCTGGAGGATCCACAGCTGCCCACAGGAGCTCTGATAGATGTGGTCAAACACCTGGGCAACCTGAGCTTCAACATCTGGAACAAGATGAAGGACATGGTCTCCTACAGTCCGGTCATTCTGGATCCAAACACTGCTCGTTCATACCTCACCCTGTCTGATGATCTGACCTGTGTGACACGAGGACAGGAGCAGCAGCTTCCTGATAATCCAGAGAGGTTTGATTATTACATCTCTGTCCTGGGTTTTGAGGGCTTTAACTCAGGGACTCACAGCTGGGACGTCCAGGTTGGAGACAGTACACGCTGGGGACTGGGTGTGTTAGCAGAGTCTGACAAGAGGAAGGGAGACAAACGGTCTGGATTATGGAGAATAGGGTTATATGATGGTGAATATGGAGCACGCTCCTCATCACATCCAGTCACTGTTCTCTCCATGAAGAAGAACCCTCAGAGGATCAGAGTGAATCTGGACTGTAACAGAGGAGAGCTGTCGTTCTCTGATCCTGATACTAACACACACATACACACCTTCACACAAATACACATCTACACACACACTTTCACTGAGAGGATGTTTCCATACATTAACACTCAGGGTAAAGTGAAGATTTTACCAAAGAAGATCTCTGTGACTCTGGAACATCACTAATACATGATAAAGATGATGATGATGATGATGATATTGTTCTGATGGTTTTGTCTGTGATTCTTTTAGGATTGTGTGACTGCGTTGTCATGGCGATGATGATGGTGATGATTACGATATTATTCTTATTGTTCGTCTGTGATTCTTTTAGGATTGTGTGACTGCGTTGTCATGGTAATGATGTTTTTGTTGAAACATTCTCTATAACTTGGAGTTGGAGTTTAATGTGCTGTCCTGTATTGTGTTTTTATGCTCTCGGTGAAATTTCCCCCTCGAGGCAATAAAGGTTTTCATTCATTCATTTGTTGGAGTCTCTTTAAAGACATTCTGCTCAGTGTGTTAACTGGTTCACTGTCATCTGTAGCTTCAGCAGCCGCTGTGAACGTCTGATTTCAGACTTTTTCACTTGAATTCCAAGGGGTCCCTGAAGGCATCACCTGTGTAACCCGTGTGTGTGTTCTGTGTTGTGTTCTGGTCTGCAGTAATGACTCAGGAGACAGCTTGTGGGTTCTGGTTCTGTATTAACAGACAAAATTAACAGAAATCGATTTGTTGTGTGGTGAGCCGGGATCAAACATTTCCGTCCTGACCAAGCTGTTATCGGCTCTCCCCTTATTTACATTTATACATTACACATTAATTCAAAATTATGTAATTAAATCAACAATACTTGAAAATAAACACAATTATTAAAAAACTTCTATTATCCCAAAAAAGTGAAAATAAATAAATGCATAATAAATACAACACAAGAAAAATATTTTGAAAACTAACTTAAAAAAATTATACACTTCAACAGCAAATTAATAATAAATATGAAGCCAGAAAACCATTTTCTTTGCATGAATGTACAGCATATAAATTCACATTAGCAGCTTTAATATAAAACACAGCGGCCAAACAGTACAAGGAAAACTTCAGCAATAAACAATTTACATATATTAATAAGACATTTGAAAAAACCCTCTCCATACCTATATAAAAAAAAAAATAACAGAAATCGATGAGTTGTGAGTGAACCGGGACCAAACTTCTCCCCTGATGGAAGAAAACAACGCATCATTTAGGAGAGACGACTATCTTAACATACAGAAACGAATTAATAACTTTATAAATATTATTAAAAACTCCACAGAACTGATACAGGATGAACCAAATATGACCAGTAATTGAATACCTCCGTTTGGTTACATCTAAACAATTAAAAAATACTTCTAAATGTGTTTATAGACGGAGCATTAATCATTAATCTACCTCTGACCAAGCTGTGAACGGTTCTGGCCAGAGCGCGCACGCACGTACCTCCGTCATCACGCACGGCCACACACACCGGCTGTGTGCGAAATCACTCACTCACTCCCTACTCTCTACTCACTATAGTGACTTTAACACAGTTGACTAGAATAGGGAGTGATATCGGACACTGCGACAGACTCTAAAATAAACAGGCGTTTAGGGAAGGAAGACGACCAGGAGAAAAAGACCTGAGGAAGAGAATATGTTTACAGACGAGCTAATGTATCCGAGTCAGGTCGGACAGGAGAAGAGAAATGTCCCAAAGAAGGGAAAGAGTTTGATTCAGAGATCCAATGAGCTCTGGAGAACACGGGGTTAATTATTACAGGTTAACGACCTGATGAACATCACCTGTCAGTTATTGTAAACTTTAACTTTTGAACTGATTTATTAGAGGAGGAACAGCAGCTCACCAGGACGCTCAAATGTTGGATCACAGGATTCAAAGAGACGCTGGTGGTAAAGTGTTGGCCTGGAAGAAGAAATAAACGCTGCATTATCTAATAAGACATCACAAAGGTCTAATAATGAATAAACAACAAAGGAGAGACATTAGTAAGAGGACAAAGTTTGACTTGAGTTTATGACTTCATGTGGTCAGAGATTAAATCAGAGAACTTATCAGAGATATAAAATGCATATTCTTCCACATGATTTAAATGAAAGATAAAAAAGTGACATTATCTCTTTGATTCTCCAAAAATGCTCCACTAAGTCGTTCTCATAATTTCAATGAAAACTCTTATTTTAGAATGAAAATGCATGAACAGAAAGGCTTTTTATTATTGTGAATATCTGCACATTATTTGACCAGAAGATGTTGGTGAGTCGCCAATGATCTTAAAGTACTTTTATGAACCTTGAAACTTATATAATGTAATAAAACTCCACCTCTACCAGACTCACCTGAGACAACCCGGACAAAGGTTGTTATTCTGCGTCACTGAGACGAGACGCCATGAAGGACTGACATTAAGATTCACCTTCAGAGCAAAACCAGACCGCTGCAGGAGGGAATACTGGGAATACTGGGAATACCAGGATACTGTGACTATTTATTTATTTAAATAGGGACAGTGCACACTAATGAACATAAAACATGTAAATATGCCAGATTATAGCCCCTTGGCAGGTTGTTGATAAACATCACAGAGGTCTCATAATGATTAAACAACAAAGGAGAGACGTAAGAGGACACACTTTGACTTAAGTTTATGACTTCAAAAATTAAAGAAAATCGTTTCATTTGCATATTACTTGTATCTTTAAAGGAGCAATATGTAACTCTGCCACCTAGCGTTTAAAATGGGTACTGCAGTCTGAATTCAAAACATAAGGAGGTTTTTGAATTACACATCTCACAGCCGTCCTCAACAGGTGACCCAGACTGACATCATTAATGGTGAAAGTGAGGATGATAGGTCTCCTTTCAATGGACTTCACACTACATACTTTGTCCACAGGGGGCGCCAAAATCCACACAAACTGAAAGATCCTCACTGCTGCTTTTAATGAGATATTTAATGTTTGATGATGATTCATTTTGAGAAGTATTTAAGTGGACAAAACCCTTCATTATTTAAATATATTAAACTTAGTCCCCTTTCTCCCTAAAGCAAAGCACATATTTAAAGAATGTGTTAAAATATCAACTACTTTGTAAAAATGTTGTTTTGTTGCTGGGGTCAAGATGATCCTGAGTTTTATGGATCAAAGTGATCTAAATGCTGCTCAGAGTTTAACGACACAAACTGGAGGTTGTACCTGGATAAAACCAGGGACAGACTACCTGATCCTGAGCGACGCTTGTGTATTGAAATGCATTTGTGTGTTGCAGCTATGAATGTGACTGCAGTGAAACCGGATTTGAGGGCGACCACTGTGAGCTGGACATCCCTGAGTGTGCTTCCGATCCCTGTCAGCACGGGGCCACATGTGTGGAGGGAGTCAACGGATACGCCTGCCTCTGCTGGCCAGGTAATGAACTGCAGGTTACACATCAACATTTGTGCAACAGGAGAAACAGGCCGAGGTTTTTCACTGAGACGATGCTGCTTTCTTTGCGGCTCTGAGCCCAGAGTACTTAAATCATCTCACCTGCAGCTCAAACGTTGAGTACGACAATACCTTTTTAAATGTCTTCTGAAAGAAGAAGTGAAGTGCTGCACTCATTCACTGCTATAGTAGTGGCTAGTATTAAGCCTTGCATCAGAACTTTCACACCAACCCCTCGGATACTAGAGTCTGATGGGGCCAAAATTTCACAGGGGCCCCTCAAACCAGGACCAGGACTAGGCTGATAGTATTTACAATGTTAATCATTAAAAAATAAGAATTTTAGCTGGTTAACAGTTGCTGATTAATCATCATTAAGCATCATTAAACATCGAGGGAAATCCTTTTGGGGGAGTAGTTATGTTTATAGGTCAAAAAATGTTGGGCAAACTGAACATTCACCTGAGGGTGGCACTAAAATAAAAGTCAGTGGGTCCCCAAAATCTTTAGACTTCATCCTCAATGAAAAATGAATGGGTGTACCAATTTTTAGGGATATTCAAGCAATAGTAATTGAGATCTGAGAACCAAACATGCCGTTGATGCTAAACCGGGAAAAAGTGCCCAAAGACAGCACGTTTCATCACCTGTGAACTACGAGGGTCTGAACAACATCTAATGACAATCCCTCTAATAATTATTGAAATATCTCTGTCTGGTTTTAAGTGGAGGACCAACTGACACTGCCAATGTTATAGCATGCTAATAACATCATCATGTACCACTTTGCTCTTTAAGAAAATGCTCTGCCATGAAAGTTATTCATTATTATTGTACCAGCATGGAGTCAGCATGGTGTTTGGTTTAATGGTAATTTGTTCTACGTTGGGAAACACTTCTTACAAAGTGAAACTAATCCAAGATATGCAGAGCCCTTTCATGGGTGTAACATGGATAAACATTCATGACCGGTTTGGTTTTTCTTCAGGTTACGAAGGACCAAACTGTGAGGTGGATATAGACGAGTGTGCTGAGCGGCCCTGTGAGAACGACGGGGAGTGTTTCGAGCGCTCAGATCCGTCTCACTGGGAGCTGGACTGGGAGCTGAGCTTCTCAGACGCTGCCGGATACATCTGCCAGTGTCAGCCGGGCTTTGCAGGTCAGAGCAGCAAAACAATCCTCCTGTATTTTAAAAATGTTTAGAAAGTTATTTAACTTCTCTTGCGTTCCAGGAGAGAACTGTTCGGTCAACATCGATGAGTGTGAGTCTGAACCCTGTCAGAACGGAGGAACCTGTGAAGACAAAATCAACGGGTACACCTGCACATGCTCAGAGGGATTCCTAGGTGAGTCCTGATTGAAGTCCTCCAAGCAGGCGGCCCAGGTTCGAATCCGACCTGTGGCTCATTTCCCGCATGTCATTACCTACTCTTTCTCTCCCTGATTTCCGACTCTATCCACTGTCCTATCTCTATATCAAAGGCACAAAAAGCCACCAAAAAAACTTAAAACAAATAGATAAAAATCAATGTCATTTACAATCAATTACGTTTTAATCAGTTGCAACACTGATGTGTAGATAAGAAGGAGCAGCAGGTGGAAAGGTGGACAGAGAAGAGGTGGAGCAATGTTTCTTTATCATCTTTACAAATAAACGTGGTTCTTGCTGTTGTGATACTTAAACATCATCAACCATTTCTAGATGTTTACAATTACATTTGGTCTACATGAGAAGCTCCATGTGAGCTGCAGGTGTAGCTGGAGAGTGGTTATTGAAGTTTTATTGGAGAGTAGTCATGGAAAGGAGAAAACTGTCAGTTTTGGTTTGCATCAAGCAACACAAAAGCGGCTGACTGACATAGTTTGGATGTGATTATTTTGCATGCACACATGGCAGCCTCAATGATGAAAACAAAATGTTGTTCAGTCCTGCCTTTTTTTTCCTTTTTTGAACCCTGGCCGTCTTTGTGTTCCTCCAGGTGAGCTGTGTGAGGTGAACATCGATGAGTGTGAGAGTCAGCCCTGTCAGAACGGAGGCTGGTGTGAGGACGGCAGAGCCTCCTACACCTGTCACTGCCCGGAGGCGGAGCCAGGTGAGCTCCCCTGGGGGGGCGACCACTGCGAGCTGAAACTGTCCGGCTGTGTGGACCACGAGTGTCAGAACGGAGCCACCTGCTTACCCAGGCTGGAGGACGGAGAACATGTCCACACCTGTTTGTGTCACCACGGTTACTATGACGACCAGTGCTCCACCAGAACCACCTTCTCTTTCTCCTCACCTGGGTTTGTCCACATCCAGGTGGTGCTGGAGGAGCGGAGGCGCAGGGAGGTGGAGCACCAGGGTCACCATGGTTATGGGGTCCAGCTCAGGTTCAGGACTACCCTCCCCGACATGCTGCTCGTCTTCAGAGGAGATGAGGACACACACCTCCTGCTGGAGATCGTGGACGGGGGTCTACGTGCTAGAGCATCCTCTGAGGACACTGACCTGGACGTGTCATTTCCTGGTCTGGTCAGTGACGGAGACTGGAGGGAAGCTCATGTGTTTTTGGATGAGGGCAGTCTGGTTCTGGTTCTGAAAGGTCCTGGCTGTGACAGGGACGGGTGCCGGGTCACAGATGGAGGTGCTGATGAACCCCCCTTCCAGCCCTCTGAGGCCTTCTCTCAGGTGTATGTGGGTGGAGCGCCAGAGGAGCTTTTAGAGAACTCTGTGAGCTCTAGAGGTTTCATCGGGTGTATGGAGGACCTGATGATCGACTCCAAGCCCATACTGCCTCAAAACCTCCCCGAGGACCACGGCCACGAGCTCGGCTGCAGTAAGACAGAGTGGTGCGAGCCAGACCCCTGCAGTGGACATGGACTCTGTGTTGACCTGTGGACCAGCTACCAGTGTGACTGCTACAGACCGTTTCACAGTGAGAGCTGCATCCAAGGTAAGAACTGTTCACACCAGTTCAGACAACTTTATGAATACTTCTCTGAGTTATTAGTTTGAAGCAGGTTGTCAGATCAAATTTGTGTGCTGTATGTACTGTAGCAGTAACTGTTAAAGTCATGCATTCTCGTTATAGCTATATTCAAAGTCGGAGGACTAAACTTCTGAGTTGATATTTAAAACTTTTTTCAAAACTCCAAAAATACTAAAGCCCTCAAACTAAATCATGGCATGTGCAATATGGATTGTGCAACAGAAACTAATGCCTTGATTTTGATCAAAAATATATCTGTTTTTACAAGAAAAAGCAACATCAATAAAAGCTCTTTAGTTGTGTTCCTGTCCAGCTACATTGCTCTGCACAGATTTCACCCCTCGTTGTATTAAAAATAGTAATTTCAAAGTAATAAAAACTTGATCTACAGATCTTTTATTTTGAAGTAATGCAGATGTGGAATCGTTTTCCAGATCACTAGTTGGAAGTTAGACAGCATACAGATGCAGTTTGCTCTGCAGCGCAGTTATGATATGATAAATCCTCTGAATGTGTTTGGTGAATCAGAACCTTTTTTACTCTTCTGCACAGGTTTAGTGGGCGAAAATCAGCGGGCAGATAATTGATGTTCATATTGAACTAAATGGGGCCCAGTAAAGATCTCTGTGGGACACCAGCTTATAAACATGGGATGAATTTAGATTTAAAGTTATACATTTTGACCAGAATTGTTGAATAGTGTATGTAGTATATGTTATATGATTAACGGTGATGAATGCTTTCAGTACAACCTCACTCACGTCTCTCAATACCTAAAGTTTCATTTTAAAATGACATGTAGTGAAAATATATAAATCTGATAAAAATATGAGAACAACATGTCAGAAAGGACGAGCTGCAGCACTGATAGGAATCTACATAAATCCACAATACATGAGAAGAAAAACCTAGATGAGGTCTAGAAATCTACACTAAATGTTGTAGTCCTACTTGTCATGTGATTAATCCAAACCTCTGACCTCCTCCCTGACAGAGTTTCCTTCATGGACGTACAGCCACGAGGACACGAAGAGTTTCAGCTCCTACGACGTGTCAAAGAATCACGGCAGCAGCTTCAACGTCTCCTTCTTCCTGAGGACTTTAAAGACGGAGGGGCTCCTGTTCCAGATGAGGAGGTCCTCGGAGGAGGAGGGGCAGGCGTTCTTCTCTATATACCTGGGGATGGGCAGGGTGTTGGTCAGCTCGCTTCCTAACAGCTCGCCCCTCACAGCTCCGGTGTTTGTGAGCAGCGGGGAGAAGACAATGCTGCAGGTGGAGGTCAGACAGAGACAGGTGATCTTTGAACACGCAGGGCTCAGGTACGGCATTGGGGAGATCCCTGAGGTGGAGGTGCACACCGGGGATCAGGTCTATGTAGGAGGACTACCGGCAGACCTGGACTCTGATACCTGGGGGGGGCATTACAAAGGGTGCCTGCAGGACCTGCGTCTGGACTCGGTGCACCTGGACGTGGACGCCTGGAACAGCTCAGAGGAGGAGGAGGTGTATTTGCCGAGTGATGCTGAGAACGTGAAGACGGGATGCATCAGTGATGACACCTGCAAGGTGCGGAGTGTAATCTGCTTCAATGTTTAAGTCTCACAATAACTGTGTTAGCCGGTTTGGTCATAGTAAGTTAGCTAGCTCGTCTTCTCATGTTTTCAGCTTCTTCTCTCCAACATATAAAGTTTGTTTAGAGATTAATTTTTCTGATTTTGCTTCGACTGCTTTGCTTTAAATAAACTCTTGTTGCTCTGCAGGAGACACCTTGTCATCACGGAGGAGAGTGCGTCATCACATTTAACGACTTCACATGCACGTGTCCGGAGGAGTTCAGGGGAAAGACTTGTGAAACACGCGTGTGGTGTGTGAGCGGTCCGTGTGTGAACGGAGGACACTGTGTGGACCTTCACGATGGATACGAGTGTAAGAATATCTGAAAAATTTATAAAGCCTGTTTCCACCAAGCGGTACAGTTTGGTTCAGTAAATTCTGATTTATACTTCCACAGCCAACTGTACCCATGTGGGATGTAAGTCAGATGGCGTTTGCTGTGTCATCTAGGTAATAGCGGGACACAGTGTAGGCCGCCAATAAGATAGATAGATAGATACTTTATTGATCCAGAGGGAAATTCAAAGCATCCAGTAGCAGGTTACTAAGACATACATGACATGAAACATTTGTTACAAATTAACCACAAAACCGACGCCCCCCTCCCCCATACATATATATTAACCTGAAAAAAAGATTTAAAGAATACCCCTAGATGAATCGAACTTAAACTGTGCAATTGAAAATAGACTTATACAAGAAATGTGAATAACCCATGCAGGGATAAAAATATATGTGAAATTTAAACAAAAACCTATAAACAGGTGAGGAAAGAAATCTGTAATTAGATCTGAATATATAAAAAAAGTGTTGAACTGTGTTGTTTATATATGTACAGCAATGTTTAAAAAGAAGAAAAAGAAACAGACATTAAATAACAGTCAGTGCAAATATTAAAGGTGCAGTTTAAATAATTGTGAGGTTAAAGTCAATGAAGAAGAAGAACACGCAACACAGTAAACAAAGATCAATGATCCCTGGGAAGGTTTTCACCCCCGAGGTCGTCCATGCTGCCGTGCTACACGCTGACGTTTTTACTTTTTTTTTACTGATGTTGCACAGGAAGTGACGATTCTTTCGACCAATCAACGGACTGCAGTGTGTCTAGCTCCGCCCTTTAGGGTCGGATCAGAACGCTTGGCACCCAAACAGAAGGGAAGCAAAAAAGTAGGACGGTACTGATCGGTTATTTTGAAACCATTCCAAACTTTTGACGGTGGAAATGCCAAACCCATCTTACCGAACCAAAACCGAACTGGACTGAACCAGACTACTTAAGCCCAGATTCCATTTGGTGGAAACGGCGTTTAGCGGTGGCTATGAAGAAACATGCAAAAGTCTTTGGGCAGTAGTAACGTTTTATGTCAATTCAGTTATCATATTGGTAAATTTGATTCTCTAACAAAGATTTCATGTCGACCCTCAGGTGTGTACAACGCCACGTTCGAGAACAACCCGGTTCATTACAGCGCTGCGGGCTCCCTGTCTGAGCCAGTCTCTGACATCTACGTGGAGCTGAGGACTCGCTCAGAGAACGCCATCCTCCTCAGAGCGACCTCTGGGTCAGACCTGCTCCTGGTGGGTCTGCTGGACTCTTCGGTGCAGGTGGAGATCCACGCGGGGAACAGTGTGGAGACCCTGACCTTCACGGGGGTGCGGCGGGTGGCCGACGGGAGCTGGCACCGTGTGAACATCTCGCGGGCCGAGCGTGGCCGCAAAACGTCTCCGTGGGTCATCACGGTGGACGGGATCACAGACGCCAGCAGCCTGCCGCAGCGGACGGGAAGTTTGCGGTTCCTAAACGAGAAGGGGGCCATGGTGGCGGTCGCAGAGAGCTTCACCGGGTGTCTGGGTGCAGTCCGGGTGGGCGGGATCTACCTGCCCTTTGTGGACGATTATAAACCCCCTCAGAGATCTCAGTTCCACCTTCATGGTAAACCACAGATCCACTTGGGCTGCAGCAGCGCTCCTGTGTGTGCATCCGGCCCGTGTCTGAACGGGGCCACCTGTGAAGACCTGTTCAACATGTTCAGGTGTGTGTGCGACCTGGGCTGGGGGGGGGAGCAGTGTGAGACGGACGTGGATGAGTGTGCGTCTCAGCCCTGCGTGCACGGCAGCTGTAAGGACTACTTAGCCGGGTTTGAATGTCGGTGTCACCCCGGGTACGACGGCACGCTGTGCGAGAAGGATGTGGACGAGTGTGAGCATCACTCCTGTGAACATGGAGGCACCTGTCAGGACGGAACCAACACCTACACCTGCACCTGCCCCCAGGACTACAGAGGCCCCCGCTGCCAGTAAGAAGCCCCTCATTTGCATTCAGTAGATTTACTGCTTCTGTAGCTTCACACAACAGTGTTAAATCATTCATTAAACACGAGTCTGATCTCCTCTCTCCACCAGGTGGAGCTATCCTCCGCTTCAGTGCGGTGAAGACGTCCAGTGTGCAAACGATGGGATCTGCACTGACGGGCTGTGGGGGGCAAACTGCACCTGCATGCCTGGTTTTACTGGAAGCAGGTGAGCTCAGTTTAGAGAGCTGTGGTTTTTAATCCAATACTGGATGTTTCAGCAAGGCAGCCATGTTGACGTCACGCTTAGGGTGGGAAGCTCAAATGTTATTGTGTCTTGCTGGAGGTCTCCAGATTCAAGTAACGCTAATGCCGCAAATCTGAGAAGCTGTTTTCATTTAAAAGCTTCCTGATTGATGATAAAGTACACAGACAAATGAAACTGATAATCTGCAGACACAACAGGACATATTATTGTTTATGTGTGATGATTATATGTTCAAAATCATATTTAATAAATATTGAATCAACATGACTAAATGATAATATATATCAAAAGTCTCTAATCACCTGATAAAGGTAAGGCTGGAACAGTTAATGGATTAGAGCCTCGAGTGGTGTTCTCATCCTGTGGCAGAAACCTTTAAAACGGGATCTGTTTTCCATGTTCCAGGTGTGAGCTGGAGATTGATGAGTGCGAGTCCAACCCGTGCAGAAACGGCGGCTCCTGTTTGGATCGATTCAACATGTTCGTGTGTGAATGTCTGCCCGGTTACAGCGGTCCAATCTGTGACACCAACGTATGTATATCTGCTTGTTTTCTTCTTTTAAACTGAACGGAATAAAGAAAACTGTTTCAAACCACCAACACCATCCTCTGCCTTCTGTGTGTGTGTGTGTGCAGAAACAGGCCCACTATCAGGGCGTCCCCTGGCTGCTGGTGGCCATCCCGCTGCTCTGCTGCTGCGTGCTCATCCTCATCATCGGCCTGACCTTCATGGTGCTAACAGCGAGGAAGAAGCGTCAATCTGAGGGTGCGTACAGCCCCAGCACGCAGGAGCTGGCGGGGGCTCGGCTGGAGATGGACAGCATGCTGAAGGTCCCCCCCGAGGAGAGACTCATCTGAAACACAGACTGACACATGAGGGACTCTCAGAGAGGATGTGAGTGCTGCGGCACGCTGCACCAGACTCACAGTGACACCTTCACATCCTCTGTACACCTGGGCTCCACTGAAGGAAGTACGAGACGCAGGATAGAGCCCCCCCTGCTGGCAGTCATTAGGTACAGCAGGCCCACTGCTGCTGTGAATGTGCTGATAATCATGTAGGTGCTTCAACTGAGGAAATCAAATTGTTTGCACTGCAGAAACTCTCTGACATGACACTAAGACAATCAACTCTGAAAGTCTAAATGCTGTATCTTGCCTATTGCAGTTTTTTTTTATAATCTAGACTTCAGGACATTTACAGGGCTTCATCTCAAGACTCACTGCACAGACAATCGAGAGAAACTGGCTGGAAGTGTTTCCACTGTCAGAAGATGTTGGTGCAACTCTGTAGAAAGAGTCAAACCAACACAAGACTAACAAGCTGCAGCTCCTCTACAGGCCACTAGAGGCTGACTCTGAGAAGTGTCTGACTTTTGGACTGATTTGAAAAACGCTCAACAGGACCAGCACGTGTTATCTTTCTACTTTTGTGCATTTTGTTGGTGAAATAATGTTTCACTGCAAACACACGACAGCAATTTGACTAAATTGACTCATTCTTTTTTAATATGCACGACAAGAGCACAAGTACAAAAAAAAGTGCTTCTTAAAAACACGGCTGTTAATATAAACAGTAAAGTGCATCTATGTTCAGAGAACTCAAACATATTTAAATGAAGAAATGAGAGAGAGAGAGATGAATCTTCTCTGTGCTCGATGTTTATATTTGACGATTGTTGACGCTTTATGTTTCCTCGTTCTCAGAGCAGCCTGATGTTTGCACAGCTGTTTCTCCGTTACCGCCTGTACAGTTTGTATATTTATGTTTATTCTGTGTCTGAACTTCTGCAGGATTTTGAGTGTTTTACTGTTAGTGCTTCACAAAGGGAGTCTCTGCTCGTGTTCGTCTCCGCCTCTCCGGTAGCAGCTTCACTCCGATCTGTTCCAGCCGGGGTGTCAACGAACCTCCTCTGCTGAGCGTCCCGGGAGCAGATGTTTTGAATGTAAAGATAAAATAAATACTGAGAAGATAAAAAAAAGAAGAAGCTATCCTTGATTGTAGATTGAGGGAAAAACAACATATCCTGTAACACACTGTAGTGTGACCAACATGATGCACTCTTTTAGGTCTTTTTTTAAACAAATGTGAACTCTGAGTCAGAGTGTAGGTCTCTGTTGCACAGCGTCACTGTCGTCTTTGTTTCTGTGTTCATGATCCAACATGTTTCATTCATAATGTTTTATAAACCTGCAATAAAGCAACACTGACTCTGACCTCTCAAACCTCAACATCATCCTCCATCATCCAATCCACAGCCAGTGCAGCCGAGCTGATGTTGAAGTGTAAAATCCTGCAGTTCCTCGAGTGTCCACTAGAGGCTGGCTGCAGAAGCACAGGAAGTCACATACACATCCATTCTAAAAAGCCTGTTTTTACAGCAGAGATTAACATGTTTACAGCCTGGTTCAAAAAAACAAACAGGTCTGATTAGCTCATGTCTTGATCGACACACACTGTACGGGGGGGTGAATGTTTTGATGACTCATCAGTTTTGATTTGATGAAGGATAAGAGTTATTCACAATAAGGCGTGTAGCTGACCTGATTGACAGGTGGGCGCGGTGTAACGGTTTGTCAGGAGGCTTAAAACCCGCCTCAGCTCCAGCTCTCAGTCTGTCATTAAGTTGACTGAAAGTTAGACTGAGACAGCATTTCCAGCATGGAGACCGCCATCGATGGGACTCCAGCGCCCCCTGCAGGAACAGACGGGTGACATCGCTCCTGATGGGAGTCAGAGCTTCCCCGATCTGGAATCATAAATAACAGACATGTTTGATATGTCCAGGTCAGGCAGCCTCCGACGGAATACCAGCAACAGCCAATGAGAGCGAGCAGACCGGGAAGCATCACCAGTCAGATGTGTACTTTTACAGCAGCAATCATAAAGCACCTACACGTCTTCTCAGCCATATTCTTGTTCTACCAGCTGACAACGTCCATCGTCCTCCATGTTTGTTTTTCTCCTTAAGCAGGTGTGGTCTCGCGGTCTGGGTGAGGATGATAAAGTAAAAAATCAGTTGAATCTGTCCTCCTCGGTTAAGATTTGAAATCTTTTCGTGTGAAGTCTCGTGCTGCTGTTCATTGATCTGTTGATGTAAAACACCAGGGTAACCTTTGAAGTCTGTAGGGCCTGTCAGAAAAGACGTGGTGGGCGCTCGCTGCTTGCCGCATGTCGAGTCCATTTGTTGTCTATGTGTTGACGAGCCCCCGCCGAGCTGAGCGCAAAGTCCTGCTTGCCCTTCTTGCACGCTGCACTGAAATGAACAATTCTTAATTTGAGCACTTCGCTACGTGATGTCACCTCTGCGTGTCCAATAGGAGAAAAGCTCAGATCACTTTTTTGAGCTCTAGTGGCGAAAGGCCATTCTATCTGAAACGCCATTCTCGTGGTCATAGCGCGGCGTGGACCTGGGTCACTGTCACACAAGGTCGGGCGTTGGTGGTGTATAGAGGCTGTGGTCCTCCAGGCGGGTGGCCCGGGTTCGAATCCGACCTGTGTCTTCTTCCCGCATGTCATTCCCCACTCTCTCTCTCTGATTTCTGACTCTATCCACTGTCCTATCTCTCTCCATTAAAGGCACAAAAAGCCCAAAAAATAATAATACATTTTTTTTTTAAAAACAACAACAACATAATAAATGTTTGGTCGCTCGACAGAAACAGAGTGAGTCGTGTATTTTTAATCAAATGAATATGACATGTTCTGATGACATTAACATACTAGTCACCACTCTTTAATCCGTCTTAGAACAAAGATAGTGTCATCTGTTCACACAGACACACACAGACACACACAGACACACACACACACACACACACACACACACACACACACACACACACACACACACACACACACACACACACACACACACACACACACACACACACACACACACACACACACACACACACACACACACACACACACACACACACACACACACACACACACACACACACACGTAAGGACACCTGTACAGCTTTTAAAGCCAGAAGGACTTTTTGGCATTCAACACATGAACGCCCCCGAGATGAGGCGGGAGACAGTTTGTGATTTTAAAGAAGCAGCCACCAGCCAATCACACACAGTTTAGTAAGGCAAAACAAAACAAAAACAACAACAGAAGGAAATCATAGTGCAGATATGAGCAGCAGAAATGGCAAAAACGAGCCAAGAATTTACAATAAGGTTTTTTTCAAAGTGTCCAAAAAAACGGATCGGACTGATGCTGAAAGTCTTAGGGGTCTTACAAAGTTTGTTTTTATAAAAAACAAAAAGGAGGCAAAACATTTCACGGACGAGCGAGAGAGAGAGACAGACTGGATTTTATCATGAAGGCCGTAAACAAAACAAAGCAAACATTAAAAAAACATGAAGTTACTGCAGGATGGAGACGCACCGCACTCTGGAGCTACTGGAGCATAACGCTATCAGCTGGAGCTAACACAAGCAATACGAGCTAATCAGCAGGACTACCCCGTTATCAGAGCGACACTTATCCTCTTCAGGAAACACTGCATGATATATTCAGAACCACAGATCTACACTGATGCTACGCTAACGTGGTGGCGTTAAAGACAAGAGGCGCTGCTGTGCAAATCCAGTTAGCATTTAGTCAGAGAGAACTGTTGGCATCAGAACGTCTTCAAGGGTTAGGGACAGAGAGTCTGTGTGTATGTGTGTCTGCAGCTCTGTGTGTGTGTATGCACTTTTGTGTGTGTGTGTGTGTGTGTGTGTGTCTGCAGCTCTGTGTGTGTGTGTGTGTGTGTCTGCAGCTCTGTGTGTGTGTCTGCAGCTCTGTGTGTGTGTGTGTGTGTGTGTGTGCAGCTTTGTGTGTGTGTGTGTGCAGCTCTGTGTGTGTGTGTGTGTGCAGCTCTGTGTGTGTGTGTGTGTGTGTGTGTGCAGCTTTGTGTGTGTGTGTGCAGCTCTGTGTGTGTGTGTGTGTGTGTGTGTGCAGCTCTGTGTATGTGCAGCTCATTTCTAATTCAGGACGGAGTTTACCCTCTGCTAACTTTTAAGGTGTTTCACCGGCTTAAATCCGACACCTAGAATCTGCCTTCTAGTAGGTGTGACTTCTGGTTGTCATGGTGATGGTTTTGAAAGGTGTGACTACTTAAAGGATGAGGAAGGAGCAGCGAGTTCTGTTTGGTGTCACCAGGGAGAGAAACGCTGCTCTCTGATTGGTCACGTGAAGTTCAAACCTGATTTCTGTTCTGATTATGTTTTGGTTGGTTTGGACGTTACACTCTACTCGTTAAGATGAACCGTCCGTCTCCGTGGTAACCAAACAACGACACAACCTTAGTTTAGTACAGACCTTACACAGAGCTGCAGACACAGGACGCTGCTCTGTGTGGGAATAAAACAACAAAATGAATCCTAATTCATTTGATCCTCAGACGGCTTCAGGTGAGTCCAGGAGCTGAGGACTGACACACTCTCCTGTCTGTCACTGGTCAGCAGCAGAGCTGATGGTGGTGGGGAGGGGAGGTGTGTGTGTGTGTGTGTGTGTGTGTGTGTGTGTGTGTGTGTGTGTGTGTGTGTGTGTGTGTGTAGGGTGGCGATCAGGACCTTCTGTTGCAGGAAATTATGCACAACCTCTGATACATATGCACGACTCTACAGCAACAAGTAAATCAGAAACAAGGGAGGAGAAAATAATTTAGTTTTTCTGGAACAAATGTCACCAAACAAAAGATTCTGGTCCTGAATGCTCTGGATTTGTTTGGACTAGAGAACAAAACATGGCACGCCCCTCAGTTTACCAGATATGAGAGCAGTTATCAGGTCAAACCAACAGGTGTTGCAGCGATGGAAGTGGTCAAGAGAAGTGGTTCAGATAGAAGTGATTGTACTTGACCTAAAAAGCCTCTGCATGTTTCTAATAAGCTCCACGAGCAGAAACGTGCTCAAACTAGGATCAATATTGGAGATGCTTTTGAAAAATGGAGAGAGGTTAGAACACAGAAAGGTTTACAGACCGATGCAGAGCTGGATAAACACTGAAGCTTCAGTGTCCACCACATGGTGACCTGTGAGCATCGACTCTAGAGAGGAGGGGGCGGGGGGAGACAGCTCTCTACAATGTTTAGAATTTGGACTGCAGTTCCCATTTTAAACACCAGGGGGTCAGAGTTACATACTGCTCCTTTAAAAGCAGTCTTGATAAAAAGTACAGTTCTACAACTTCTAATGTCTGCTGTCCAAATAAACTTATCAAATGGTGCCAAAATGTTGCCTTTGTATTTGAACAATGTAGACGGTGCTCTCTCTCTCTTGTGGTTTAAACATAAGTGAAGATCTGCAGTTTGTGAAAGCTTTGGTACTTTTGATCATTAAAATAACAGATTGTATCATTTTAAAATACATGCTATCAAAATTAGGGAATATTTTGTCAACCTCAGTCTCCTTTGAAATGATTGATTCAAGTGCTTCTGTTGTGATGTCATCAACGTTTAAGAAACTGGTAAAGCACATTCTGATATTCTTTGAGGTTCAGAGTTATTTTAAAATGAATTCATAACTAAAGTTTTCATCGTTTAGGAATTTAGGACGTTGCATCCTTGGGCAAAGCAAATTTTCAGACTGAATTTAGACGTCTCATCGTTTGTGTGAACTGTTTCCTGCAACAGAAGGTCCTGACACGGCAGTGACGATAAAGGTGTGTAGGGATGGGGCGGGGTCAGGGTGGGGCGGGGTCAGGGTGGGCGGGGTCAGGGCGGGGCGGGGAGGGGTCAGTGCGTATTCACAGGTTTCAGTCAAACGTTTCCCACCTCCTCCTGAGGTCCTCCACCTTCTTCTTCTGGGGGGTCGCCGGCTTCGCTAAAGTCAGCAGATCCCCAAACAGATCCTGAGCGCTCTGAGAGTCTCCCTCGGTGCGGGGGGGCTTGGTACAGGAGGAGGGCGTGGGGCCGGCCAGGCTGGAGAGGGCGTGGTCGCTTGAGCAAGAGGGGGGCAAGCAGGTGGGGAAGGCTGAGGGGATCAGTCCAAAAGTGGGCGGCAGAGTGGACCCCCCAGGGGATTGCTGTCTGTAGAGTCCTGGTAAAGAGGAAAAGGACTGTGGGGGGGTTTGAGTGTGTAAATATGAGCCAGGTGGGGGTCTGTAGACTGAGCTGAAGGGGTTCCCGCTGACAGTCGGGGCGTAGTGCATCTGAGGGGACGGGTGCTGCATGGAGGGGGTGAAGGGGTTCAGTGATACCTGGGGGTGCAGGGGGAACGGGGGCAAGCCCTGAGGATACGGCCGGGGGGGAAGAGGGGGTTTGCAGGACGATGGGGACACACCCACACCATCACTCTGGGGGGCGGAGCTGGCTAGTGTAGAGTTTTTCAGGGGGTCCAGCAGGCTGATCAGGTCTATGTTGTCCTCCTCAGGCCTGGAGGGCTTCAGCAAGTCTCCATCTGTGCTCAAGGTCAAGGCCTGTCTGAACTCCTGCCCCCCCCACGTAGACCCTCCCTCAGGTTTAGAGCGAGACTGAGCCCCAGGAGGAGCCAGGACGCCCCCTAACTCCGGGGTTTTCCTTCCGTGGGGGCGCGGGATGGTGATGTTTCCAGAGGAGGAGGAGGGGTCTAAAGGGTCCGGGGCGGGGCTGGAGGTGTCTCGGCTCGGGGAGGGGGCTTCACTCCGAACAGGAAGCTGGACAGAAGGAGGTCTGCTGCAGGACGGAGGACCAGACACAGGCAGGGAGGACTCCTCCGCTCCGACGCTCCACAGCTTGTTGTAAGACAGGTTGGAGAGTTTGAGGCCCGGAAGAGTCCGTGAGTGTTCCCCGACTGTCAGGTCCATCCGCTGAAAACACAAAACCAAAACCCTTTAGACTCCTAAAGACCAGGACACGGATTTGAACAGCTCAGAAGATCCTAGAACCTAAAAACTTACATCAAATGATCATTCATACAAAGTGCAAAGTGCAAAGTGTGATGTGTTTTTCAGCTCATGCATTAAAGCATGTGATGGGTCGTGACTGATCATGAAGCCTGATGTTCCTCTACAGTTCTGTGGGTTAAAACATTAACCCTTTCCATAGTGCAAATCCACCGCAGCGCAGTAACAAAGCTCTGCCATAATTACGCTTTAAGACATTCTTATTGATTCCACAACAGCGTCTCCCAGTCTGTGAATTCACATTTCATTACGGAGTTGCAGAAGGGTGAGAGAGCACAGCACAACGGGAGCTCCACATACAAACACAGCGATGTTCTGCCCACTGGCTCAGCTGATCTCGTCCCTCCAACACCCCTGAAGACAGAACAGAGGGAACGAGGGCGGGGGATCACTTTATCCCCTCTTCATGCCTCTGCAACATTCATACTAAAGGTGAAACGCCACAGGGACGTAAATATCTGACCTGGAAACGGCAGTCTGAATCAGGCTAGACCAAATAGTCAAGTGTCATTAAAAAAGATTTCTCAAACACCATCAGTTCTCCAACCTTCCCTAACTCTGCCTCTCCATCGGTCTCCCATCCTGTACCACCTGGCTCGGTTTTTTTTTTGTGTGTGTTGTAGCTAAAGCTCTTCATGAACGAGGCACATGGACCGGTTCTACCAGTGAGAAAACTGAAACAATCTATAGATAAAAAAAACATTCTCTGATCTTTACCGGTTTCTGTTAAAGAATATGAACAAAACGTTCTTGATTCATGAATCTCTGAAGAGCTCATGCAGAGTTTTTTTTTTTTTCATTTAATGATGTTCAGGTCTTCAACATGAATCCTCCTCTGAGACTGTGAACAGATTCATGGTCATCTGTGGGTTTTGTACAATTTTTATTTTCCAAACTAAAATGTATTTTTATTCAAACTGGACCTCTGGACAAAAAGCAGACCTAACACTTTCAGAATCTAAACATCTTTCTGCAGCGGGGCATTCGGACGTCTGACCTGGTAGGTGAACTTGGCCTGCAGCTCCTCCGAGTCTTTGGGGGTCCTCAGGTCCTCCAGACTTTTGGCGAGGGTCATGTGTTGGCCGTCGGGCTCGTCCTGGCAGCCGAAGATGTCCCCCAGCAGGTTGATGTTGGAGAACTTCTCGGTGACTGGACTGGGAGGAGCCGTGTGACTTTCTGCACCAAAACCGGGATCATCAGCTTCCATTAACTCCACCTCCTTCAGGGAGCGGTACGGCTGAGGCCTGCAGCAACAAACAAGGTTTCACTTTCTGTTTCCTTCGATATATTTTCATAGATTAATTTATCTCGGTAGCTTTCATGGATATAGTATCTGTCTGCTATCCAGCTGTCATGTAGCTGTAACAGTAAACGTGGAAGTGACCTATATATGCTTTGCTGAGGCTGAAGAAATCCTAACGTCTGACATTATCAGGTAAAGGTCATGACCTCTTTGGAACCAATTAGAAGTGTTGCCAAACATGCTGACAGATTATAAGCAAGACTGTTAACGTGAGAACTCAGTCACATGAGATGTTATTGCTTGTACTTTGCTCGAGCTGCGATCACCTGTGGTCTGCATTGTTGTGTTAGCATGCTAATGTTAGCGCTCTTTAGTTAGCTCGTAGCTTCACATTGCATGTAAACTAACACAGAATGAGCGTGATCTAAAAACTCTTACTAACATCCAAATAATCAGTGAGTATGTTCTTCTTCTTCTCTCTAGTCCTTGACTAAAACAGCTTTTATACACAAGGGGAGGAGCCGGCCGTCCCGTCCATGTAAACACGACTCTGACAACAACACAGCCAGCGGGACTCGAGCTTCTCACTCATTGTAGACAGTCATGACTCAGAGACACATTTACACAGGATAGACTGGATTTATGATATATTTATGTGTCACACAATCTTCCTTTAACCCTCTCGTCAGCGTCTGCACACAGACCACATTATCCTGTGAAACATGTGCAGACGTGTTAAATCAGAAAGAGAAGAGGAAGAGTTATAAAAGGTTTTGAAAGGAGCGACAGAGCTGCGTACAGAGGCGACCACTCGAAGGGGGCGGAGAAGAGAAAGCTGTCGGGCAAAGCAGAGATGGATTCGTCGTCGTACTGGAGCTCGTCTCCGGACGAATCCTCCGAGAGAAAGACGGTGTAGTGACGAGTGGGACGGAGAGAGCTACAGACAGGAGAGGAAGACACAAAGATTCACACACACACGTGTTAATCAAGAAGATTAGAATAAAGGAAAGGTGGGAAATAAGAAGAGATTCAGGGTGAGTAAGAACAGAAGTTCCTTTGTTATATAAGGATTTATTTTATTACATGCTTTGATTAGTTGTTTAAGATTGAGTCTCAAAGGAAGCTGTGCAGTTAGGTCAAACAGGAAGTTGTTATTTTGGACAAACAAACCAACAAATAAAATCTTACTGGCAGAGATAAACGGGAACAAGAGCAGAAATCTTATCAGGACCGACAAGAAAACCAGATTCTAGACGTTTCAAAGGTGACTATGTGCGTCTTGTAATGTCTCTTACTCTCGTCCTGTCATCGTTTATCTGAACATGGAGGTTGAAATGTGTTATTCTGGATGTAAAGGAGGAGGGGCTTACTGGTCGACGCTGCTCTCCAGACTCACGTTACTGCTCGGCCTCTTCAGCAACATCGGAGGACGAGCCTGAAGAAGTGAGAAAATAATCACTTATAGTCTGTCAGCGTTAAAGGCACAGTGTGTAAACTCCACCACCAGGGGGCTCTCGTCGAGGCCAGCGGGGAATCATGGGAGTGATTTTCGCTGATACTCCACCCTGCTTCCGCCATGTTTGCTTTTTCCTGACATCATGGGCACTAAAGTGTGTAGTTGGATTTTTATTTCACCCTTCCTCCCCATCCTGCCTACCTGTCCAAAGTGCACAGTGATTGGCCGGTGGTCCTCCAGTGTTCGCAGAGGCCCCTCCCTCCTGACTGCGCCGCCTGTAGACGAGGTGAACCCGGCCGTGTTGTCGTCGTCGTCGATGACTGCCGACCCCGTCGCTGGGAACCCGTTCTCTGCCTGCTCCTGTAGAGGGGGGACACAGGGGGGAGGAGGTTGACGTAGGCGAGAGGAGAGATGGTACCGCAGGGGGAGGGGGAGGGGGAGAGGGAGGGGGAGGGAGGCTGCACGTCTCGGCTACAGAGGTGTTTAAGGGGAGTTCAGGTCAGGAGAGAGTTTGAGGGGGTTTGTGAGTGAGAGCGTGAACTGTTACAGCTGCAGGTGCAGATTTTAATCTCCCACTCTAATGATCCAGTGTTTCCATGACAACAAAGTGTAATTCTCATCACATCAGAGGATTACTGGCCTCTGTGTAGAGCTCTGTACCTTCTGCTTCAGTCGACTCTTCACTTCCTTGATCCGCATTTTGGCGTGGTCCTTAGCCTGAAAACAAACAAAGATGGATCATTTTTATTTTCTGAACACACGATTCACTTTCTTAGAATCTTTATGAAGACATTTTGGGGTTCGAGGTCAAGAGGTCCAGGTTGAGTCTCAGCTTGCTCAACGTGCAGGTCTAAAACCTGTAGGTCTCATGTTGTCTGATATTTGAGTTTGGTGTGGAGATGAAGTGACAAAAACTAAAACTTCAAGTCAAAGCTTTGATGGGATCAGCTGTAGAACAAAATGTAAACAAAACATTCCCCCGTGTAGTGGAGCCGTTCTTTTACAGAATAAAACAAGACTGTACTTACAAACTTGTAAGCGTTCTTCATGGCCGGGTTTGCCCTGGTCTTCACTGTGTTGAAGATGGCTCCGCCCCCTTTCTGTCAGAAGACATTCACAATAAATCAGTTTGTAAAAAATCTCTGCACACACGTGTATCACCATCAGTTATTGGTTTGCTCTTAAACAGCAGCAGGACAAACTTTGAAAGAGCATGATTAAAGGTCAAAGGTTACCGGCCCTCGCTCTCTGTAACCCTGGGCGATTTAAACAGCAGCTCACCTTCACTGTGAAGAGCCACTGGTGGTAGGTCTTATCACTGCCTGTAGGGGGCGACACAACAAGATCAAGTTAGCAGCATCATGTTATAAACACGCTGAGTACAAGAAGTAATGTCGGGTAAATCTAGAAACATTTGAAGACACACTGCGGTGTGTGCATCCTTGACATTCTGGGACTAAAGGTGTGTTCACTGCGTCCAGAACGATCACATAAAATCACCAGAGAGCGGCCTCACCTGCGTACTCTCCCATGTTGATCTCATCCTCAAAGATGTCGCTGAAACCTTCGCCTGCGTTCAACAAGTCCAACCGACCGTCAATGAACTGCAGGAGGAAACAAAACCACGAGTGAAGGGTAGGGTGAGATCAAGAGTGTGTGTGTGTGTGTGTGTGTGTGTGTGTGTGTGTGTGTGTGTGTGTGTGTGTGTGTGTGTGTGTGTGTGTGTGTGTGTGTGTGTGTGTGTGTGTGTGTGTGTGTGTGTGTGTGTGTGTGTGTGTGTGTGTGTGTGTGTACCTGTTTAAAGAGCTGCAGCTGGATGGCATTCAGCAGAAACTGTCTCATGGCACTGGAACGATGGTTCACAAACGTGTCTTCATTGAACGTGATCGGCTCTCCCTGAAAATTCAAGAAAACACAACGACTGTCACAAAAACAACAACAACAACCACAACACGTTGTCTTTATGTTTAGGGTCCAGTGAAATTCCTCTTCACACCCAAAGTGTCACACCTCGAGTCAGTTTTTTACCTGTTTGTTATTATTATTATTCACCATCTTCTTAATTTGCTCAAAGAGTCAGAGAAATTAAACCCTGCACGAAAACTTATGTTATGAATTATGTTTTTTTGAAAGGATGCAGGTCCCCAATAAGCCAGATGGTGTCGCTTTTATGAAAGGCAGGGTTGGTAGTTTTCGAAAAACTAGCATGATTTCGAAAGTAGCATTCCCTCGGTGCGCCCTCTAAAGCCACGCCCCCTCACCTACATAAACAAAGCACCGTTGCTCCAGAGGCTGACCTCAGCTCATCTCTTGCATTGTGTAGAAACTACGTCGTCTCATGTCTCATTCAGCGATAAGAAAACTCACAGTGTAAACTCTGTCATCAATGGCGTGCTTTGAGTGTGGGCTAGAGTACGCAAGAGGTAGAGAGCGAGCAGGGAGACAGGGAGGCGTCTGATTGGTTCATCAGATTGGTATCTCGTAGCAGACATTGGTCAAAATTTTACAGACTTACAACTGATACAGATGATGGATTTTCTTTCTTTATTCCTTTTTCAGAGAACATGAGTTATTAATTTCTGTCAGGACCTAAAGACAATTTCAACCAAAATCTTAAAAAGTGGATCTGAAGGAAACTACCTACCCTGCTCTTAAGTGCTCATTTGATATGTCAACCCCAACGAGGTAGAAGTGATTAACTTCAATCTCAATCTCAAAACAAGCAACAAAAAAGCAGGAGTCGCAGATTCACACTGATGAGAAAGAAATGAATTTATAACCTCGTTCTTGTTCGGTTCATCACATTTGTCTCCCGTGCACAGTTTGTACTGACCGGTTCGATCTGCAGAGCGTTCCTGTAGCTGCCAAACAAAGCCGCCTGACTCTTCAGGAACGCCCGAGCTACACCGTCTCCCGTTGTCGTGGAAACCTTCTTCAAACGACTTTTTAGAGATGAAACCTGCAGGATGTAGACGCACAGTCTTTAGAAACAATAAAGTTCAAACTGGACCGTTTCCTTTAAGACTTAACGGTTACTGCGCTGCAGCGTCTCACCACGTCATTGGGCAGACTCTGGAGGTCGTCGTACGGGGTTTCCAGGGTGTTTGTGTCCACATTCAGGACCACCACATCATCCAGAGCCATCCCTCGGACTTTCTAAGAGCAGCAGACAAAAGAAGCATTTCAGTACCAGCTGAAGCAGAGTCAAAACGTCTGCTCCGGCTACAGACACCTACCTCCATCAGGCTGGAATGCACTCCGATGAGGTAGGGCATGGGGGCACTGAGACAGGAGACAGTTTCAGAGTTACAACATCTGTTCCAAACATAACAGCTGTTTATTCCACTTCAACACAGCAGAGGTCAGATGGGCCTCTTCAGCTTCACCCAGCAGAAAATCATCCTACTCTTCAAACAAAGGTCTTGAAATGTTGAGTATAAACTTCAAGCTGCATGTGCATGACGGTTTTAATGACAGAGAGTTTTTAAAGCCTAAATGTTACTGGGCGATCAAGGAAAGCGCACTGTTTGATTTATGCCCATATTTGGGCGTTGGGCTTGCTACTTAATATATGAATTTCACACGGGACAAATAAGACCTGGAGTCTTTCAGTTTTCCTCACAGGAGCTCCAAAGGGAAGACCTGAGGGTCAAAGGTCAAACTCACTTTGAATAGGGGGATTTGAGCAGACCAGTATGGACTTAATGCCTTGACACACGAGCAGAACTAGTCGCTGACTGTGGCGTCGCCTCACGTCGCCTTTTGTCTTGGTCAAAAAGTTGCACTTGAACACACCGCAAAGACTACAGCCGACGGCCAACCACCACGTATGTTCTGCACATGCGTGAGAGGAAATAACTCTCCATGCCAGCAGGCGGCGGTAGTCTGTAATCGTCATTTCAAAAAGGAGAAACAGGAAGAGGACGAGGACGGAGAAGAATGAGGATAAATAAACCGTTATGATAAGAGAAGACCATTTTTACACCGCTATAGGTACTACTAATCGAGAATAACGTCTGATAAAAAGTTGAAACTTGCTTTCTCTTTCTTGTTTAGTTCTCATGCACTGATTCGCTTAGCTGAACAGCCAATCAAGAGTGATTCCTTGAAATAAGCGACGGAGCTGGACACACTGCAAAAACTAGGGTGCCGGTCTCCTCGGTGTGTCAGGGCCTTTAGCTCTCCTCAGGACCGGCTGGTTGTAAATGTTCAGACGCCGCAGTAGACCGACACCTCTCTGAGATTTTACAACTTGTTTACCAGCCTCTGACGTCTGTTCTTATTGGTCAACTTCAGGCTTCCAAACTATGCAACAATACAAAAGTTAAAAACAACATCTCAACGCTTTTTTGACTTTGAGGTTGTGCTACAGTCAGAATGGTCACCATGGTTACTCACCAGCAGTAGTCTAGCAGGTGTTGAGGCAGGACAGGAATGTAAACGTGTTGCCAGTGCATCGGATACATCATGGCTGCAGAGCCGTGGACACAAGCGGTTAACTGTGGATCAAATATATTGAAAATCAATAGTGACGTCACACAGCGTTAGATCTTTATCTTGACTTCTAAAACAGCATTTTCTCATATGTAGACATTAAACATGGATCAGGTTGTTTGACACTATTACAGATATTAAAGACTGCATTATTTAATTAATAAAACAGGAAGTCAGTGCATCATAAACGCAGATCATCAGAGAGCTCACAGACTGTCTGACCTGCTCATTAAGAAAAGACTTGCAGAGTTTTAGCAGACTTTATAAACAGGTGGTGGGTGGACTTACAGTGCTCAGTTTGCTACAGCAGATGAGGATTCGTCGTTCGTAAAGCATGCTGGCGTACAGGTGAAGCATGTTGTTGACGTCTACTGCTACAAAATACTCTGTTAGGTTTCTCTGCAGGCGTCAAAAACAAGAGAGAGAGGGACAGAGTCAGGGAGAAGGTAAAGAACAACTTAAGATTCAGTATCGATGATATGGACATGAAACTCAAGGAGCTCAGGGTGTTTGTTTGTAATATCTCTGGTGACAGCACTCACATTCTCAGGTATGCTGGGAAGTTCCCCTGTGTCGGGAACAGTGAAGAAGGAATGCTGCAGAAACACAAAAAAACACAACAGGATCAGTGTTTGTGAGCACAAGAGGAGGAGAGTCCCCTCAACGCTCAGGCAGCCTGTTTCTGCAGGGTCAGAATGAATTAAAGACATAATGGGTGTCACAAATAGTAACAGATCCTTTAAAGGTCACATATCCTCCTCTTCATCAGTGTAAATGAGTCTCAGAGCTCCTCAAAACATGTGTGTGAAGTTTCTTGTTCTAAATCCACTCTGATCCTGTATTTGATCATGTCTATAAGCCCCTCTATTTCAGCCCTGCTCAGAACAGGCTGTTTCTGTGTCTGTACCTTTAAATATGTAAATGAGCTGTGTCTGACCACGCCCCCTCTCTGGAAGGGCTTGGGTGTCTCTGGCTTTCTCGCCCCATGTCCTATTGTTTACGGTGAGAAGGCAGACTCACAGGGCAGAACAAACACCTAGCTGTGGGAGTGTCACCCACCTGGGGGAGGGGCTACTGCAATTTGTGATGTCATAAAGGGAAATTCTGTAAAACGGCCTGTTTGAGTACACATCTTCTGAAAAGTGGAGCAGGCAAAAGACGGAGAGGATGGACTTTTCTCATCATTGGGTGGTTTGTAGACAGACCAGGGACACATATTAGAGTTAGAGGAACATGGTGAAGTGGATTATATATAATATGGGACCTTTAAAGCTACAAAGAGAGAGTACTTTTATGTAACAGTCTTTGTTTGCCCTGTAGGAACGAGCTGACGAGAATAACATTTGTTGATATTTCTTTGTTGTATGCTCGTACCTTCACAGGCTCAGTTTTGACTGTAAAGATAAATTCATGTCCATGCTGTGAGTCTTTCTGAATCTTCAGTGGAGTTTAGTTTCCTGTTCTTAAATCAGATCTCTGTTGGAGGTTGATGTGATATAAAGTCAGACTCACCACACCCAGATGAACGGGGACTCCGGGCTCGGGGATTGGAAGAGTGTGTAGAGACACCAGCAGCTCCTGCCAGTTACTCTCCTGAAACATTCAAACATTCAGGACAGGTGCACGGCTTATTTTATCTCATGAAACAAACTTAAAACTCCAACATCAAACAAGTTGACTGAAGGGCAAACATTAAAGAATTCAAAAAGATGACGTCATGTTTCTCTTGATACTGTAATGTTATAATGAGATGATAGTTTAGTTGGGACATAAAAACCCATTCAGAGGAGAGAGGTGGGAGGGGGAGGGGGCTCAGGAGGACATGACAAAGCAGAAACAGAGTCAGAGTGTCTACATCTTTTTTTAAATTGTTTTCAATGAGGAGAGAGCGTTGGCTGCAGCAAGGGGCCGTGTGGAGAAAAGCTCAGCCCCCAGCATCTTTCTTTGTGAGAAAGTGTTCAAGAGTTTAGCGTAGGTCTGAAAAAAGCATTCGACTGATTTTACTGCCGTCTCTGTCATTTTCAGGTTTAAAGCTCGTTGTTGTTAACGTGCTGCTGATGTCCACTACAGAGGGAAATATGGAAACTAATTCAAACTGACTCAAGCTGCTCACCATCTGAAGCCAACTCAACAAACCAGTGAAAACAGGAACTTAAAAACAGGAAGTTTAAATTTAGCTCCAGAGAGACGACAGAGAGCCGCACATGAAGTGAAGAAAGTGACCAACAGATTTATGAATGAAGTCGATCAGCCCGATAGAATAATGATCAAAGCAGTAAAGATTTCAGATTAAATCACAGAGTAAAAGAGTGTTTGTAAAAGTATTTCTTCAGGAGTGTGACCTCCTCTGGCAAACAGGACGAGATGTGGCCGCGACACGACTCACCTGTCCTTTGATGGTGTAATCAGCGAGGATATTCAGCAGCTTGTAGAAGACTTCAAACCACGGCAGGTAGCTGAGCGAACACAGAGGGTTCCATTAGTTTACATACAGACTGTCCAGGGTCTTAAAACCTGCATTCTCTCCAACAGCCAGCAGGGGGCGACACTGGTTGCAAAAAGCAGTCGATGATGCTGCCTCTCAGTTCATTTATTCCTTCAGGGAACATTAACGAGTTTATGTTCCAAATCTCAAGTTTCAGTTCTTCTCCCACACAGCGTGATGTTCATTTAGTCATTTATGGTCGTGTTAAGATCACCGACTGTATGAATAACGGACAGAGGAACATCTGGTCACAAGTAGAAACAGAAGACTTAGAGAGCTCCCCCTGCTGAGTGGCTGCAGTATAGGTCTTAAACCCCGCGTCCTCCATGTTACAGTAAGATGGGACATGGATAATTTTCCTCAAACCTGATTTCGTCGTTTGATGCTATTCAATGGTATTAAAAGAGTAAAGCGTAACCAACACAAACACAAGACTTCTTGAACTTTCCATTACTGTGAGTGTCTGCCTCACATTTAAGTAACTGTGGTGAACAACTAATATTTGATCGTGTACTAGGACCCAATCTATGGATAATAAATGACTAACGGACGACTTACAGGAGCGAACATTGCACACACACACGCACACGCACACACACACACACTGACCTGAGGATGCAGTAGCAGGTGTGAGCCCCCGAAGAGAGACGACAAAAACCAAATCTCTGTTTGCTCTCGATGTCCGTCAACACAAACGTGAAGTTCTGCCCCACCTGGTTCACCGTCAGGCTGCAGCGAGACAAAGAGAGGCGGATAAGGAGACACACACAGACACACAGACCAACCGACACGATTACAAAGTAAGTTTAATCTGTGCAGAAAGAAATCTATTTAACGAGGATCTGCAGCTTTTAAGTGAGTCCAGAACTAAACAAAAACTGGTTTTATTTCAGCATTAAGTAGATCCTGGGACAAAATGTTTGTGTATCCCAAAGTTTTCGGGGGGGGGGGGGGGGGGGGGGGGGATGTGTGTAGCTGGTTGTGCATCTGTGTGAGAGTGTGTGTGTGTGTGTGTGTGTGTGTGTGTGTGTGTGTGTGTGTGTGTGTAGGTGGTTGTGTATCTGTGTGTCTGTGTGAGTGTGTGTGAGTGTGTGTGTGTGTGTGTGTGTGTGTGTAGGTGGTTGTGTATCTGTGTGTCTGTGTGAGTGTGTGTGAGTGTGTGTGTGTGTGTGTAGGTGGTTGTGTATCTGTGTGTCTGTGCCTACCTGTCCATGCTGAAGGGGAAGCAGAATTTGGGCACCGTGTTCAGAGTTTCCTGTCAGTAAACAGAAGCACACAGTCATTACATTAGGCTTAGTTTGTGATCTCTATTTATAAATATAAATCTGCTATTACATTAAAAACTTTCATCTTATACCCCCCCCAACCATATTAGTCCTGCTTCTATCATATTGGATCAAATATACTTTATCATCCCCAAAGGGAAATTTGTCATACAAAACACAACAATTCCACTTAAACATAAGAAACACCGTCCTGCAGCGCCGACTTATCGACATATAGCACGCCCCTCTTGGCACATTGTCCTACATTAAACTGTTATTCAGAATATTAACGACATCATGTCGAGTTGAGTCATGTTACAAGCAAAAAAAGACATTATCAGCCTTATGAGTAAGATTACAACAAACGATACACATCATAGAAAGCAATGGAACAAATAAAAGAAAAGCTGTTTGATCTGAATATCAGACCTGATCAGTGTAATCTGCAGGATACTGTCTCCTCACCTCCGGTCCTGTGAGAGAGAGGACACACACACACACACACACACACACACACACACACACACACACACACACACACACACACACACACACACACACACACACACACACACACACACACACACACACACACACACACACACACACACACACACACACACACACACACACACACACACACACACACACACACACGATATGGAGTGAGCTAAAGAACTCAAAGAGTCTGAGTGTTGATGGTATAACAGGAGCAGGGTGAGACTCTGTGTGAAGAGTGTGCAGCATGTGTTGGTCATATGTTTGACCTTTGACCTCCATGTTTCTACAGGTGTTTTTTATTATACATGCTTCTGTACATGTGGCTTCATATCCTCTCCCTCTCTCCCTGACTCTGTTTTTATTGCTACTGCAGCTGAACTGATCGCCCCCCGAGGACCAATCAAAGTCTGAACTTAACCTCCCAGAGGTTTTATGACCACATCATAAACCAGCACATGTTGGAGCCCATAATTGAATGGTTATGTAAACGCCTCGTTATGTTTTCTTAATGTGCCGTTTTATTTAAAGGTGGATGCACAAGATTAAACAACAGCTCTGAGGTTTAAAAAGATGCAGATCATGTTCTTCAGTCATTCAGTCATTGCAATAGTTGGACGGTTGATGCACGCGCCACATGTACAGAGGTCCACGAGGGGGGACATCCCCGGGATTGTGTCCGCCCTGTGGCACCTTTTCTGCAGGTCAGCCCCCCCCCCCCCCTCCTGTCTCTAAAATAAAAACCTAAAAAGCCCCAAAAATACGATCTTGATGGCTTGCTGTAAATGTGTGACACTAAAAAAAAAAAAAAAAAAAAGGTCGGTTTGCACGCGTTCATGTTCGTGACACGTTCTGAGAGATAGGGCATCTTTGAGACTGAACAGGAAGTGATGCGAGGAACGAGACTCCAACAGGAGGAAATTCTTAGAAACAAGCCGACTGCTCAGAAACCAGGAAGTCTGATTAGTCACAAACGGCAGATTAAAAAAAAAAGGAACCTGATGCAGACCGGACAGATCAGGATTTCAAAATCTAAATAAGTCGTGAGTGACTCAGAGTTTCCTTTAATGTGTTAAAGATGCAAACATATAAAATCAGTGTACATTAAACAGACACTAACTTTATCCCGAGGTCTTTGCTCTTACAAATGTTCCCCGTTTGATTCACTAAACTCTGCAGCTCAAACTCGTCGTGCGCTTCGTTTGCTTCTGTCTGATTCATGACACCAGTGAAGTCCATGAGTAGCTTTGGGCTGTCACGATACCAGAACTTCAATATGATACGAGTAAGAAAACAAAACAAATGAAACCACAGCAACACAAAAAGAAGTCGAGTAATTTCTCGGTTTCAATGAGCATGTGATCTCTACTAAGCGCTGAAATGTTGCAGATGTGAGACATGAACAGAACTTCAGCATCTTCATGGGGCGCTGAAAGGACTTGACAGTCAATCTGTCGACCTGAGACTTTGACTGGACCCCTGCTGGTCTCTCTTTAGGCTGCGACAGAACCCATTCAAATGAAATCAGAGCAACCTTAGTTGATCATGTCATCAACCATGGGCTGACAATGTGAGAGGCTGGACAGAGAGCAGCCCAACTCGAGCCGTTTTACTGTACTGGTATATGTTGCACTGACTTGTTTGGTGAAAAATAAAAAAATTAATGTTTCAACAGCATGTGTGTGTGTCTGCAAATATTTCTGTGCATGTGAACAATCTGAAGAATTTTCTACTCCAACACTTCTATCACTGAGGGTTTGACTTGTGTTGAGGAAACACGCTCACTAAGACGGGAAGGTGAGAACGATCAAAGCGGACTAATCTGAGATAACTAAGCGGTGGCGCTGACAGTCCGTCGTTATCTTATGAAGTATTTTTGTACATCAGGAATCACAAAACGTGTGCAGCCTCTCAGTCAGCAGGATGTGAGAAAATCATGTGATGTGAGATAACATTTTGCAATATTGCTCAATTTGAATAACGCAAAATACGCAAAAATAAAGAGTGCATCTTTGATCATCTGCTGTTCTCACAACATTTAAAAGCAAACACAACCTTTTCAGAACAGAAGAGATGAATGTAGTCCAGCCTCACACACTTACCTGAGGTGTGTATTCCTGGTTGTGAGACCTCCAGGAAGACCTCATACGTGGACTCGGGGCTCTCCCTGCAACACAGGAGGAGAACTTATATGTTCTGTGCATGTTAAAGGGGGAATATTCTGAAAAATCCACTTCTACAGTGTTTTTGAACATATATTTGGGTAACCTGAGTGTCTACAGACCCACAAAATGTGAAATAAACCCATCCAGTCCTTTGTTTGTGGTCTGCATAAGTCTTACAACACAGAGAAAAATGCTCTGTTTCAAATGTGCTCTCCTTGTGATGTCACAGTGGGATACCCTCCCCTCCCCTGGTATCTCCACCCATGGACTCCACCCCCAGCCTAGAACAAAACATTAACGCAGGTCGGCCATTTTTATTCTCTCTACAGAGGAGTGATGTCTACGGGGAAACTCAGGGGGGGCTCGTTGCATTTAAAGAGACACACACACCAAAACAGAGCGTTCTGAGAGAGCTGGTTTATACAGGGTCACAAACCTCCTCTGGTGCTTGATTCATGTTATATTCTGACCAAAGCACAGATGTTTCATTTAGAGCACAGGGGACTGTTTGAAAAGGTGGAGAAGGGGGAGAATATGTCCTCTTTAAGAAACAAAAAACAGGGGAGCACATTCACCAAAGGAATGCAGCCTTTCACTCATCTGGAAATGTACAATAAATGTGTTTTTTCCTTACATATTTATTTTGCGCTTTGAGTTTTTCTGTGTTTGATTTTGAGTGACGCTGAGACTAAGCTGCAGATATCCTTAAACATGGCCGACTCATTTCAGGGGCCGCCAGGGACCTGTTGAGTTGCAGCTCAGACTTTGTCTTTAAGTCCAAAGCGAAGATTTTACAGAAGAAAAGCCCCCCGGTGTGTGGTGGTATCAGGGTTGTTAAACTCTCTGACTTCACAGAGGATAAAAGCTCTCTGTCTTTCAGGGAAGCTATCACCGTGTTCTCAGTCATCGTCAGGATGTCTGAGGAGTGAGGACACTCTTAATGTGATCATCAGAACACGCACCAACAAAGAAAATGATTGTTTTTCAAAACAAGCGCTTTAAGCCAGTATTAACCAGTGTAACCAAAACAGTAAAAAAATCACAGTTTTCAAAACACATCATCCACAGAAGAGAAAACATAATGACGTTTGGAACCATCTTTGAATGCTACACCCACAGAACGGACACCGTTAATCAAACTAATCTTTCAATGCTCTAAACCAGCGCTTCTCAACTCGTCTGGCCTCAGGACCAAACTCCAACTCCTCAGCGAAAAAAACTTGACCCAAATTTCTGATATTTTTGGACCAATCAGATTTATTATCTATTAATGAATAATAATTTAATTTCTGCTAGTGGAGCTTATTAGAAACATGCAGAGGCTTTTTAGGTCGGGTACAATCACTTCTATCTGAACCACTCGCTTCCATCACTGCAACATCTGTTGGTTTGACCTGATAACTGCTCTCATATCTGGCAAACCGGGGAGCGTCCAAAACGGCCGTGTGGGTGTGGCCTTAAAACCGCCTACCTTCTCTGGTTACTGGCTGCTGCATTGTTGTCAGAGAAGCCAGCACTTCAACATAGCATGTTTCCTTAATGTCTGATCATACAGTAAGCTCACTTCATCATTTCACTCACTACACATCTCACTGATTGATCCTTTAAACACTTGTGAGCTGACAAACAGTCTGTTAGTATGTTCTCTACACATTCACCTTGTTTCAAAGTCTGATTGCTCTTCCCTGTAACACATACAAAGGTTTAACTCTCAGGATGTGTAATAACATGTGTAGTTAAACCGTCCGTCTGCAGATCAGTGTAGGATCATCAAAGCACCATGTTCAGTTTTACTGTGAAGGTGAGGATGTGTCAATAATTTCCCTCCAGCTCAAACAGCTCACTCCCAAAAGGTACACCATGAAAACAAGTGATTAAATATGTCTCACTGTGCCAGATGAGTCATCTCCTTAATACAATATTTACAGTATATCAGAGGAGAGACGTCAGGATGCAGGAGTGGTCCCCAACCTTCTTGCTGGCTCGTGGCCCCACTTTGACATCACAAACCTCTGGTGACCCCCAGACATCCAAAAGGCAGACAGTTTTTTGCTCACATTATTCAATCAGGTCATAGTAGATGCAGTAAACGTTCATTTTTAGAGCACATTTAGGCTTAATTGTGGAGAGAGGAAGAAAGGCTGGGAGGAGATTTCTGCACAATGGATGACAGACAGAGACCCTGCAAGCTCCTTGTTTTGGCTATGGCTCACATTGTCTTGTGTTCAATAATACACATTACATTTGTTATTGATCAGTAATCACACGTTTCAGGCGACCACAAATGGGGTCGGGAGCCCAAGGTTGGGACAGCCACAGGAAAACAAACCCAGCTTTAGCCTGAAAACCAACATCCTGTTTGAGAACAATCTGGCCCCGTTACCATGTTTACATTAGCTTCCTGTGTTCATCTGTGTCGCTGCCTTAATGCTAGCTGAATGCTAACGTGTTTTAACGCGTTGTTTTTGTCGTCTCTGCTCCGTTAAGTTGAACAGCAGCAGCATTGGTGTGTTTTTATTCTGCCTGTCGCAACAAGTCCGGGCCTCACACTGGGCTCTATCTCCCCGTGTCACTAACACAGCGCTCTTAGCAGCAGGAGGCTAACAGGGTCAGGAGAAAGCAGCGGATTATCGGTCTTACTTGATTCGGGACCCCATCCTTGTTTGTCACCCCGCCGCGGTATGTCTGCCTGCGGCGGATGTCAGTGCGCAGACGCGTCCGTCCGGAGGTGTTCGGTGATGCTAACCTGTCACACAGAGCTACACAGCGCCATGGTCCGTCTGCTCTACGTCACACGCGTAGATCACGTGCTGCCTCGCGAGGAACGCCGGGACTTGTAGTTCTATTGTGAACAAACAAAACAATACCCATTGAACGAGCTCCGCGATGAAAACTACAACTCCCACAGTGCATATCGGAGACGACGATTGAGTCTCGTGACAAGAAGACGAAAAAGTTACCGTTATGTACCTTACCTGTGACAGTTATAAACTCAGGGATTTACTGAGATTTTTCAATGTTTAAATCCTGTTTTACTACGAATTAAATTACATGTACAAATTAAATATATGAACATTCACATATTATACTGGTGAGTAAAATCAATTCCCACGTTTACAACTCCATGGGAACGGATAACAAACCATTTGTAAACCGTGCTCTGATTTAATAAACACCTTTTTTCATACCTGAAACCTCGGAGGCTCTGGATTGTAGGCTTAGCGCTTTAACACGGTTGTTTAGTTTCCCCCATACATGTTTTCTGAATACAAATAGAATTTTTAAACACGTTAAGCCACAATGATGAATTAACTATTTTAAAAAATGTATAAAATTAGCCTATCAAAAGCAAATACTTTTATAGAGCATTAAAGTAGAATAAAATACGAAACAATAAATAAAAAAATAGAATAGTGCACGTAGGTTATAAATGCTGCAAGGCAAAGTAATTATAGGTTGTATATATATTTATATATTTATGTATTTAAAGCAAGTAAATTTGAAGTGCTTCACATGGAGACATTTACAATTAATTTAAAAAACTCACTAACAATTAGACGTGGGGAAAACATTGTTGTATGTAAAAATAGAAATTCTTAGTTTATGTGATTTTAAATCGATTCATAACTTCCAAAAATCGAATCCTGCTTAGTGCAAAGGCCTAAGCCCTACTAACAATCACAGAGACTATTAAATATGAAATATATTCAAATATATAATCCACGAGAATACAAAAATATGTCAATAATATATGTACATATTTGCATATTGAAGATAACAGCTAATTTTGCTCTCTTTATTGAAGTTAATAAGTTCCTATAGTTGTATTTTGGGTTGCAGACAAAGTCCGGAGACATAGTCCTCAATAAGATATGTGATATGATTAAGAGATGAAAATGTTTTTCAGGGCTTTACACTTCAAAAAGAGCCTGAGGAAGATCTTTTGGATTGAGACACTCCCCTGTTTAAAAGAAAGTCTACAATCTTTACTAATCCGGATGGAGAACTTTAAATAGGGTGAATTAGCCTAATGTGGGACAATTGCATTGCATTTTAGACTTCTGGGATGTATTGCAACATGAAGCTATACATTAAATCCACACCCAGTACCACTGTGAAATCCCCAGGATGTCCCCTAATCAAACCCAAAGAGAAAATCCAGTAATCACACTCATTAAAGAAATAGTATACATATCAGTAGTCTTAGTGCCAAATTGTCTCGGACAATCTGCATTTCCTAATGTGGGACAGTGCTGTTCTAAATGTGGGACACTGAAAAGTCGATGTTAAAAGCCTAAAGACATCACAACTTGTGTTAACCCTTAGTTTTATTGACTTTCATTTGTTGTAGGAAGACCTACACCCACTTGAGCAGGTGTCCCACATTAGGCAGTGTCCCACATTTGGCTAATTCACCATATCTGATTTAAAAATTAAAACACAGAAAAAAGTTTGTTTCATACAGTTTGTGTCACATTTGTAAACGCTCCCCTATCATGTTTCATTAAACAATAGAGCCCTCCCACATGTGAGGAAGAGAGAGAGGGGGTGAGAGAGAGAGGGGGGAGAGAGGGGGGGGAGAGAGAGAGAGAGATGTGACGTTTGACCCACTTTCCAACCAACACTTGTGGCAGCCTCACCACAACTTCACTCTGCAGAGGTTTCACTCTTTGAAGTATCCCTCCTCTCATTCAGCCCGCGTGGCAGCAAACCACAGACAGAGAGAGAGAGAGAGAGAGAGAGAGAGAGAGAGAGAGAGAGAGCGAGAAAGAGAGAGAGAGAGAGAAAGAGAGAGAGGGGGGGTGACACTGGGGGAGGAAGGGGCTCTGTGCGTCGCTGTGTGGAGTTGCTCAACAACAGGGATCGATGTAACTCGCGGAAACTGATCCCCTTTCAAAACAGTTGCAGGACGTTATTGACTCCTCTGCAGGTAAGAGACACGAGCGCTCATTGTGAAGAAGTGTCCGTGGTGCGTTCAAAGACATGCGGAGTTTGTGCATGATTCAGCTTTGTTGACATGTATCTCTGTGTGAGCTCGTATGGACTGAAGCTCAATGTGTTTACTGCTTAGCACGTAGAGCCAGATAAACTGTTAGAGAGAGAGAGAGAGAGAGAGAGAGAGAGAGAGAGAGACATATGGAAATGATATTTACCCGCTGCATGCGGCTCGGGACGGAAACGAGGCTGCACTGATTCCTGCTTTATGTTTTTATATTCGCAGTGTGAAACAAAGAGCTCCATAGTGGAAGAGAGGTAGACGTTTATTTAAAAAAAAAAACAGCTCAACATTGAGAGTGACATTTAACTCCAGCTGTTCACTGTGTCACAGTGTCAGTGGCGGTTCTAGACCACGTTTACTGAGGGGGCCAAACTGGGGCCAGTTGTTTTCTCAGAGGGGAACATTAAACCCAGGTGAAAAATAGACAAAGATGATCACTTTAAAAAAATGTATATTATGCCAAATAATAGCACGTATCATTAAATACCATGATTCATATTTGTCCGGTTGTTGAGTCAAATACTGTGTATGTGTTATGAGGGGGGTTCTTCCTTTTGGAGGGGGGGCCACAGGGGGGACCAAGCTCAGTGTTACAGGGGCACTGGCCCCTGTTGGCCCCTGCCTAGAAACGCCCATGCACAGTGTAAAGCTCCGCTGCTGTTTATCACGGCATGAGACATTTATTCACTCCAAGTGGGGTATAAGTATTTAAAATCAGGACACTATAACATGTAACTTTCCCACCTTAAAACAGTCGTTTCAAAGGTCGATGTTATAGCACGATAACCTTCAACAGGGAGAGTGGCGTCTCTCTCTAGTCCACCGAGTGGCCCAATCACCCGTTTACCGCAGGATGTAACTCTCTACAACACTCGTTCACCTCAGATAGAAATTAAGCCACGCCCCCTCTGTGCTGTTCCTCTTTGCCAGCTTTATGGTGCATTCATTTGACCTCAGAATTCAGATCTGGGGAATGACGTCACACCCAAGCTAAACGTGTTCCAGTTGCAAGTTGGACAAGCAACATGGAGAACCTTTGTTTTGTTAGCTAATACCCGACGATAACACACGGCGTGATAGCTTGCGTGCAAAAACATGTCAACAGATAGAACTACACAAAAGGAGGACTTAGCTGCTGATAAACATGACAGTTACAGCTTAAATGTTACTGTTGATGCACGTAGCAGCCATGTTGGATTTCAGCTTGGACTGCTGAAGTTGCTCTGAGTTTCCAATTCTGCCTCCAGGGGAGCGTTTCTGATGGCGTGTCAGACCGGCAACTTTGAATCGCCGACTTTCTAGATGAAATGGAACACACCTTGACCCGTCTAAGATGAGGAGGCGTAACAGCTCTGTGTATTAAATGACAGTTGCACTCAGCGACCTTCGGTGGGTGCCAAATCACACCTAACTGAATTCCTACATATTGTTTATTTAACATCTGTTGTTACTATGACAACTAGAGACGCATTCAGCTGAAATTCCCCGGTAAACACGGCCACTCTTTACACCATAACACCAGCAAAAAAACTCCTCTGCTCGTCCTCATCCTCCAAGTTATCACACCTTTTTAAAACTGTCACCAAGACAACCGAGGACATGACTCCTACTCGGAGCTAGGTGTAAGATTTAAGGTGATACTTATCGCTACGTTGGAACTTTGTCAGCTGGTGAAACACCTTAAATGTTAGCAGACGTGAACTACACCCTGAATTAGACATTATTTGTGTAAAAGCAGACCATGCTTGTGTGTGACTCACACCACTGTGTGTGTGAGTGTGTGTGTGTGTGAGTGTGAGTGTGAGTGTGAGTGTGAGTGTGAGTGTGAGTGTGAGTGAGTGAGTGAGTGAGTGAGTGAGTGTGTGTGTGTGTGTGTGTGTGTGTGTGTGAGTGTGTGTGTGTGAGTGTGTGTGTGTGTGTGTGTGTGTGTGTGTGTGTGTGTGTGTGTGTGTGTGTGTGTGAGTGTGTGAGTGTGTGTGTGTGTGTGTGTGGGTGGGCGTGTTACGAGGATGCCTGGGCACACAAGGTCACATATCTGTCTAAAATTAGTCACGTGTCAGCGATGACAGGGAGCCAGTGTCCTGTGTGACTGGGGGGACTCGGGGGGGGGGGGGGGGTACTGGGAGGACTGGGGGGACTGGTCGGTGCTGCTCTGACGTTCTTATCTGCAGTTTTATGTTTCCAGTTTCTCTGAAATGAAAAACAAACTTGCAGCTGAATTTGGTGGTCTGCTGAATTAATTAATGGATGTAAATTATTCTTCTTTGTTGGTTGTAAACTTTTTAATGGATGGATCATATGGATCTTTGTTGCTAACTTGAGGGGTTTAGTTTAACCCTAAAAGTCTTGACCTGATCTGAGGCTGATGGGATGAAGAGGCTGATGCAGAATGTGTTCGACTGGAGGATGGCTGATGACGTGATGATCTGTGAAGACTCAGGGAGGTGGAGGGTCGCATGTATCGACGGCATGAATGAACTGGAGGTAAGGAAGGAGTGGAGCAGTGCTATCGGGCAGATGTGAACAGCTGACGATAACAGGAAACTGTGTGATAGCATGGAGGAGTGCATGTGACCCCTTAGTGATCTGTTGGTTCTGTGTGGTCACAGACTGAATATGAGAAATGGACATACACCACCTGTTGCAATGTGAATCACAGTTTTGAATTTAACACCCTCGCCATCTTGGTTTAGGTGCCAGAAGTGACCATATATGGGGCTACATGTGATTGACGACTTGTCAATCACATGTAGCCCCGCCCTAACTCCTCTCCTGCTTTCTGGTCTCTGTAGCTCTTTTCAGACTGCTCCCCTGTCGTCACGTCTCATTTGGTGTAACATTTCGATGGCGTGATATTGGTGTCCCAGTCTGTGAAATCACACTGAGTTTGGGCGTGGCAGAAGCGCGAGAGAGCACGGCACAGCTGGAGCTCCACATACACACCCATTCAGACATGCGCACACACACACACACACACACACACACACACACACACACACACACACACACACACACAGCCTCTGTTACTACCTCTGAAGACTGTAAATTATTCTGCAACCATTAACATAAAGAATAATAATAATATAAATTCCTGAGAGGATGACTAATGACCACAAGTGACTTCTTGATCCGTCCAGTGAAGAGACAGCTGTGTCATGTTGAGAAATTAAAACTGATCTGAAAGCTTCTAAAAGGAAGTAGAGAGAGTGAGAGGTGACTAACCAAAGAGATATTTTTGAGGCAGAGAACAAGGAACTCAGTGTTTGAACAGGCTGCAGTCAGAGAGGACGGGGAAGTCTGAAGGCTCATAAAGGTAAGGGCCGGCTGTTTATCATCCACGTTTGAATTCTAAAACTAAGAGGAGCGTGAGGTTTTTTAATTCATTATGTTTGATCATCAGCAGAGACTCTTTGTCCTCAGAAATTAAAATAGTGTCCTTCACATATTGACGGGGTGATGAGTCACTCGGAGGATGTGATTCTGCAAACTTCTGCAGCACTCGCTCTGTACAGTCTGACCTTGTTTGGCGTCTGCAGCACATGAACCATGTGATTCAGTTTGTTCACGTCTCACAGCAGGTGTGTTCACCCCGAGCCTTTAGTAGGTGTGATAAGCTTCAGAGTCCGGTCTCTGTGTGTGTGTGTGTGTGTGTGTGTGTGTGTGTGTGTGTGTGTGTGTGTGTGTGTGTGTGTGTGTGTGTGTGTGTGTGTGTGTGTGTGTGTGTGTGTGTGTGTGTGTGTGAGAGGATGTGGTCTCAACACCCGGCACTACTTTAGGCACACAGACGTCCGCTTTTTCGGTCAGATTTAATTCATTTTATAAAGAAAGTGCAAAACTTAAAGCTCCGTCTTCTCCTCATCATGTCTTCAGTGTGTGAAAACCTTTCGAGCAGCTTCACAGGATCTCATTTATCTGATACTGGTGTCACTAAAAAACCTCATCTCAGCCTTGTTTCAGCTGCTGTCTCTTTAAGCCCCGCCTCCTCAGGTGCCCACTTTCTTCTGATTGGCCAGCTCTCTGGAAGCCTTAAGGAGGGGGGGGGGCAGAACACTGCAGGGCTGCCAGGGAAGAGCCCTGTAAAGGTACTGACACACCAAGGAGGGCGTCGGCCGTCTGTCCTAGTTGGACCGCCTGTGAGCGGTCCTTGCCCGAGTCTTTGCGGTGTGTTCTAGTTCAACTTTTTGGCAAAGACAAGAGGCGACGCTACCGGCGGCCTTCGTTCCACTAGCTCCACTGCCGTCTGCTTGTCAGGGTCCTAAGAGGTTTCAGCAGCTTACATCGAGGCTTGAAGTCGTTTGGGGAAAGTCTTGGTTTCATACCGGGGAACTATGGTGTGATTTGCAGAACAAGCCGTTTAGCGCCCTCTGCAGACTTATCAGGAACAGCCCTTGCCTCTGAATCTGAACGTTTGACTTAAGGCCTTACAGGAAAGATTTTTTTCCACATGAACTAGAGCAACAGAGACAGAAGAGGTGGGAGGAGACACGGATGAAGACGGGACGACTCGAGTGACTGGAGTCTGCAGGAACATGTCGGTGTGAGGACACTGTGGGAAGAGGAGCTGAATATGTGAGGAAACAAAGAGCAGATTGAGGCGATGACTCTTCACGTCTCTGTTACTTGTTTCTCTGCTTAATAATTTGTCATTATGTCAAATATTCACATAATGACTAACAGAGACCGGAGCTGCTGAGAGAGGAGGCGATGAGACGGGATGAACGTCTGTGAAAGATGAGCGTTACTCTCACAGATTACTTTATTAAAACGAGAAACAGAGAATTCAAATTTTAGTTACTGTGTGTGTGTGTGTGTGTGAGTGTGTGTGTGTGTGTGTGTGTGTGTGTGTGAGTGTGTGTGAGAGTGTGTGTGTGTGTGAGAGTGTGTGTGTGAGTGTGTGTGTGTGTGTGTGTGTGTGTGTGTGTGTGTGTGTGTGTTTCTGTGTGTGTATGTGTTTCTGTGTGTGTGTGTGTGTGTGTGTGTGTGTTTCTGTGTGTGTGTGTTTCTGTGTGTGTGTGTGTGTGTGTGTTTGTTTTTATGTGTGTGTGTGTGTGTTTGTGTGTGTGTTTTTGTTTTTTATGTGTGTGTGTGTGTGTTTTTGTGTGTGTTTTTGTTTTTGTGTGTGTGTTTCTGTTTTTATGTGTGTGTGTGTGTGTTTTTGTGTGTGTTTTTGTTTTTGTGTGTGTGTTTCTGTTTTTATGTGTGTGTGTGTGTTTTTGTTTTTGTGTGTGTGTGTGTTTTTGTTTTTGTGTGTGTGTGTTTGTTTTTGTGTGTGTGTGTGTTTTTGTTTGTTTGTTTTTATATGTGTGTGTGTGTGTGTGTGTGTGTGTGTGTTTGTTTGTTTTTATGTGTGTGTGTGTGTGTGTGTTTGTTTGTTTGTTTGTTTTTGTGTGTGTGTGTGTGTGTGTGTGTGTTTTTAGCTTTAACTGTAAAGTTCTCTTATTTTCTTGTCATTTTCGACACTTTTTTTAGTCTGGTTGATTTATTTCTCCGTCACGCTCTGACAGCTCGGGAAAAGAATCTGTCCCAGCATGCTTTGTGCAGGAGGCAAGAAGTTGTTTTCACACATGCACCTCATGGCGGGAGACTCCCTGTTGAACGGGAAGAGGCGGGACATGACGTTAAAAGAACGACGCAGAGGTGACGGATGAAGCAACAGAGTCTGATGTCATGATGACAGGTTTTTATCTTGAAATCGTCGCTGTGTTCAGTTTGGCATTTTCACAATATCTAAAGAGAGGAAGAGAACATCCTGGTGAACAGACAACATGATGAAGCCGTTTAATGACGTGATCAAACTGTGTGCACACAGTCGATTGTCGTGCACCAGTTGCAGGTTATTGATGCTGTCACGCTTCCTTGCAGTGAATTGTCATGAATATTGCAACTCAGCCTCGACTTCACACCTAAAACTGACTCGGAGGCTGGATCGAAAAATCCATCTGTTTGAGTTTTGTGTGAAAAGTGTGAAATCCCCGTCAAGATCCTCACACCTCTGAGCCTTCAGTTTATTTTAATCCTCTTTAATTCCTCCCACCAGTTCTTCAGAAATGTCTTAACACTCACCATCAGACAGAGGGAGGGGAAACAGCTGTGTAAGTTATTCAGAGTTTAGATAAAAAGACGAGGAAGTGTAACCTGAGAAACCTCTGTGTGGGTTCAACATCATGTTCAATAACAAAGGACAGGATTTGTTAAGTTCCCCTAAATTGCTAAAAAATGGAGAGGGGGAAAGTTTAAACTAAGGAGCCGATGGTTCCTTGATACAAAGCTTGAATTAACAAATACAGAAAAGCTTTAAAGTTCTGAGTACAAGCATCACTCCACTGAAGGAGAAAAAGGAAAAGGTCTGGTTTCCAGCAGACCGGTCCTGCACATACAGAACTACGAGACATTGACCACACTGCCTAATCCCTCCTGCTAAATAGGAGGGGAGAAACTGAACATGTAAATAAACTTATGACATGAAAATCCTTCCCTAAATATCACAAACAGAATCCACCACACAGACGTCAATCTTTAACCTTTATATTGCCTAAGTGCTTTGTGACCAGTATGGAGAAATGAAGTTTCAGAGGAGAGCTTCTGTTTTTGTTCGTGTGTCAGATGAATGTCAACACTTCTTCAGAAACTCTGCAACGAGGACGCGAAGGTGAAGAAATCCAAAAGACGTCAACAAAAACAAAACGACAGACTGAAACTGAATCACTTTTTTTATCTCATCAAGCTATTTCAAGTGTTGCTGGAATTAACCAAAACATCTTAAATTCACTGATTTCTTCAACATGTTTCACCTGTAGCTTCCTCAGGTTTGCCCAGCAGCAAACCTTTATATGTTCCTGCACCCGGCCGCCACCTGAGAATGAGGGTTGTCTCTGATCGGGGTTCCCTGTTGGTCGATTGTCTCAGGGTCGCATCAAGGTCCAAGAAAAACAGACTTTTTAAAATGACTTTTGAACTGAAGCGTCTCTGTTTCCTCATGTCAGTGAGGCTTCAAAAAGAAAGGTCATGGTCAGGGACTGGTGGATGATTTCACTTCTCCTAGTCTGTGGTCAGATGATACATTCATGTGCAACAGATGGAGGAGTAAAAACAAGCCTCCATGTAAGAGGAAGAGATCCTTGTTTTTTAAATTTAAACTCCTAAAATGTTGTTTCAGTGGATGAATCACCTGAGGCTGAAGTGAAAGATCATGAGTTAGAAACGCAGTCCGTCCTCCCTGTGAGGCTCTGAGACGAGGACATCCTGTGGTTTGTTTGAGACTTTAAACACATTGAGGATCATCAGTTTGGTGACTTAGATGTTTTTCAGTAATGAAACCGTCCTCCCTGCCGCCCAGCCTCATGCCGTGTCTCTGTACGATCCCCCGTGTTGATCTTTCCTCGCTCTTTTATGAGGCTGCTCCTAAAAAACGTACGACCTCTGTCAGGGAGAGACTGAATCAGAGCCCTGTTAGAAGATGTTTTTATATTTTACATCTTCAAACTTTGCACAATGGATCACTGAATCCCACGATTATAAATAAAACATAAATCAAAGGTGTTTGTTTTGAATCTTTTTGGGATTTTTTTTTTTTCTTCTTCTGCAGGATTCAGAAGAGGTCTTTGAGTAAACCTGCAGAGCGATCAGTCCGCTCTGTGCTGAGAGATTTAACAGCCTTGGAAGCATACAGCGGCACAGAGCTTGTTAGCACAGTTAGAGCAGCGTGGGGTGTGTGTGTGTGTGTGTGTGTGTGTGTGTGTGTGTGTGTGTGTGTGTGTGTGTGTGTGTGTGTGTGTGTGTGTGTGTGTGTGTGTGTGTGTGTGTGTGTGTGTGTGTGTGTGTGTGTGTGTGTGTGTGTGCGCAGCTCCTGTGCTGAAACCAGAGTCATTGCAGGAGGCCCAGTTTGCACTTCTGACATTTTACCAATGAGTGTAGCTGAGGAGGTGAAGGTGAACACATGAACACTTTGAGCTGAGTCATCAGAAAAGGGGGGGGGGGGGGTGTTGGAGAATAATGCCTGTAATGTTTTAGGGTGAGGACAGAGGACACGTTTTCACAGCTAATCGTGGTGAAAACAAGTCATCAGGTCTTGGCAGAGTAACCGGAGGGAATCACAAACTGAATGATGTTGTTTCAGTAGAAAAGTCCGCGGAGGAGGAGACACGGGATCTCTCTCAGATGACTCAGATAGTCATGAGAAGGTCACCAGCTCACAGTATCAGAGATCTAGTTGTGTGGAAATGGTTTTTTTTTTTTTAAATCTTTTTATTATTTCCAGTTAAAACTGCAGAAAAAGGACAAAGTGCCTCAGCCTCCTCCTGTTGACCTGGATGAAGCCCTACTGTTACACAAACTTCAGGTCACCCCTTCACACTCCAGTTCCTGGAGCGTGGGCGCAGCCAGAGCAGCGGTATACAGGGGTTCACAAGATCACAGGAGAACTACAAAATCACGCGGGAATACAGAGAAGAACGTGAAAACAACCTGTTAACTGTGTGTTTCTGAGGATGATTTGGAGGCTCTCAAATCTGAAGGCAGTCTGTCCTCTGGGTTTTCTTTGAGTTCTTCTCCGTTCAGTTTTTAACACATTCCTCACGTGGCAACATGAGCCCGAGGTGACAGGAGGCCTCAGAAATGGAGCTTGAAGTCATTAGAAACAGTTCAGAGAAGTTTAATTTACTTTGAAAAAGAGTTTAGCAGAAACTCTCTCAGGAGGTCAGTGTTCGAGCGAGAAGACGGTAAAGCTCTGAGTGAACTTGTTTTTATCTACACATACGTGCACGCATGACATCGACCTCGTGTATCCTGTGGTCTGGTTTGGTTGTGCACATCCTCAGAAATGTGCGCAACACGTCTGCGAGATGGAATATGCATATAACCACTCGGAGCAGTGTGGAGTTGTACGATGGAGGATAGTTTTTGAAGAAAAGTTAACAGATCAAGTCCTCAACTATGCCATGTTTGTTTACATTGCAACATGCAAATCTGGAATCTCTATTTGGACAGTTTGATTTGTTTATGTGGAGCTCCCTCTAGAGGAATCCTCCAGTAACACACGTTGTCTATGTGAACGTGTGGTTCAAAGGCAAGTTTGTTTGAGCCTTAAGTGAATATTTGCTGATTTCCAAAGGAGGGAAAACAGCTTTATTGGTTTCAGTATGTCAAAATGTGATTATTTTTTCTATATGATGTTTTTTGTATATGACAGGCTGTTTGGCGATATTCCCTTCATGACATCACAAAGGGCAGTAACCCCTCCCCCAGGTGGGTGACACTCCCACAGCTAGGTGTTTGTTCTGCCCTCTGAGTCTGCCTTCTCACTGTAAACAATAGGACATGGGGCGAGAAAGCCAGAGACACCCAAGCCCTTCCAGAGAGGCGCGTTGTCAGACACAGCTCATATACATATTTAAAGGTACAGACACAGAAACAGCCTGTTCTGAGCAGGGCTGAAATAAAGGGGTTTATATGATCAAATACAGGATCAGAGTGGATTTAGAACAAGAAACTTCACACACATGTTTTGAGGAGCTGAGACTTATTTACACTGATTGAAGAGGAGGAGGATATGTAACCTTTAACCTGATGATAGGGAGACATGCATAAATACATTTTGATACCCAAATTTAATTGTGCAGGAGTTTTGCATGCAATTGTTTTTTTTTTTTTTTTACAATTTTAAAAAATAAATGCTATTTATTGGTTGCTCAGGACTTCTATTTTTTTCTTGCAGAGGTGTCATGGCATCATTCTGTGTTTGGTGTTGTGACACCTCAGTCATTTCCTTCACCTTATTACACGTCACACTCACAGTTTCCGTGTTGGTCATCATTCTGAAAGTTTGAGTCGCACGACAGAGAGCGAGCAGGTGGCATCTCATCCTGCCACACGTGCTTCCTGCTCTGATTCAGACCCATGTGGGCTGCACGCCGCCTGTTTCCCCCGGCGGGTCTCTGAGCTGTCTGATTTTTATCTTTTGTCCTGTTGCAGTGGTCTCCGGTTGTGATGCCATGATGGAGGCTCAGAACAACAACCAGCCGACGTTAGACAACCTGAACAACCTCTACAAGCTGGCTGCTCAGGACGACCAGGTAAAGAACCCCAGTGTTTTATTCAGATGTGCATTTTTAAAGCCTATCTTTAACTCTGAAGTATGAACAGCCTCCTCCTACGGGCAGTAAAAGTTATTTTCTAAACTTTATTATTACATCTTAAACATGCTTCACTGCTCACTTTTCTAATGCTTTGTTGTGTTTTGCAGAAGAACATGTCCGGCCGTAAGTTCTGCTGCTCGATGTCGAACTTTCAGATTGAGAAGAAGATCGGCCGGGGTCAGTTCAGTGAGGTGTATAAAGCCACGTACCTGCTGGAGGGTCAGCTGGTCGCTCTCAAGAAAGTCCAGGTACAAGAGTCCGCACCTCTACTGATTTATACTGCTACAAAAATTATACTGCTTTTTATCATCTTAACTCGTAGAGTGTTGTGCTATTTCGTAGTTTTCTTTTACACTCTGAAACTTTCTAAACAATATCAAGAGTGCATGTGTGAAAACAGCTTCTGTTTTTTTATCACTTTTCCTGTTCGTGGTTACCGTGCCGATCCCAGCTGTCATTTGACGAGAGGCCGGGTTACACCCTGGACTGGTCACCAGCCAATCACAGGGCTGACATATCGAGACAGACAACCAGCCACACTCACATTCACTCCTACGGGGAAATCTAGAGTCATCAGTTAACCTAACATAGTAAAGTGTATTTTGCATCATATGTGACTTTTAATTTATCTTTTTCTATTTATCTTTATCTATTTTGTTGCTTCAGATCTTTGAGATGATGGACGCCAAGGCTCGTCAGGACTGCGTCAAAGAGATTGACCTGCTCAAGGTGAAGAGATGTCGTGTTCAGCTCGCTTTAAGAGGAACAATCATCCTCTACCTTTAGACAGATTTAAAGCTCCTCTATTGGTCCAGATGTCAGGTGTGTGTAAACGGTACTTTTCTCCTGCTGTGTCGTCTGCAGCAGCTGAATCATCCCAACGTGATCAAATACCTCGACTCCTTCATTGAAGACAACGAGCTCAACATTGTCCTGGAGCTCGCCGACGCAGGAGATCTGTCCCAGATGATCAAGGTCAGGAGTTAGATTAAAGGGAAAGTCCGGGATTTTTGAAGTGGGGCTGTATGAGGTACTTGTGTCAATAGTAACTTTATGGGGGTTAGATTTATTTATTACACATACTTCTCGTAGCTGCCAAGAAGGCAATAACATTGAACTGGCTTAAGAGAGAACCCCCAACCCACGAGTCTTGGAAATTAGTTGTCAAAGGAATTGACATAATGGAAAAGATAACTTTTAAAATAAGACTGCAAAATGCAAAACTCCTTGACAGATTGTTTCCATGTAAACAAGTGATGGAGGATGTTTAGATACAAGGGAAAATGTGGTGATATCTTAATTTATTCAAATATATACTGAATAGGGGATGTATAGAAACACTATTGTGGTTGCGAAAACTTAAATTAAATCATGGTTATGTCATTGGTGATGTGTGTGTCACTTTTTTGTTTTGTTCTGTTTTGTTTTCGGTGTGTGTTTTTGTTTTTTTGTTTGCGTGCTTGTTTTTTGTTGCTTTATTTTTCTCTATTACAAAAAATTTGGGCAAAATAGTAACTTTATTAGCCAACGGAGATGTCGGTCAGCTCAGCGACTTTGAGGAGAAACTGGTCGGAGTACAGGCACCAGAGATAGACTCCACATCGCTGCAGGTGGGGTCGTTTGAACCACATGATGGGACAGCTGGGATTGGCTCTCCAGTCCCCCGCGACCCCAAACAGAAAAAAGCGTTATAGATAATGGATGGAGGAAAGGTGCTATATAAATAAACTTGCCTTGCCTTATCTGCACCACCAGGTACTTTAGGATCTCTCCTCCCCTCCCATCCTTCTCCCTCTCTCTCTCTCTCTCTCTCTCTCTCCATCTGCAGGACATTTATCCTCTGTTAACTCCGTCAAAGTTTCCTCCGGTATCCACAGTTGGCGCCGTGTCACAGTCGCTGTAGTTTTTTTTGTTTGTTTGTTGTTTCTTTGGAAGCCTGCAGTAACAAACAGCTGATCGGTGCGCTGCAGGTGGAGGAACACGTCTGTGGTTTGCTGGAGTAGACTTGCTGACTGAAAGTAAAGAGCTGAGATTGTTTTGGATATTTTTTTCTTAAAATTAGCGAGGTTGAGTGGCACAAACAGCCCCGCCTGCAGCGCTGTATTAGCTAGCTTCATTGCCTGCACTCCAGCCGCTCTCTCCTTAAAGGGGCCGAGCTGACTGACATCTCAAAGGGTTAATAAACTCACTGTTGACAAGAACCTCATTCAGCATCGCTTCAAAAACACTGAACTACCCCTTTAATAAAACCATATTTTATCTGCTCAGTTTCTTGTTGTGTACTCACAGTCGTCTCCTTCCTGTGTTCAGTACTTCAAGAAGAAGCGGCGGCTCATCCCAGAGAGGACGATCTGGAAGTACTTTGTGCAGCTCTGCAGCGCTCTGGAGCACATGCACTCACGCAGGGTGATGCACCGCGGTAAGAAAACGACATCATTGTCACTCCTCTTAGTCCTCATTTACACAAACATGCAGCCTGTCATCTCTGCTGATGTCATCTCATCCGTCCTCCTGCTCCTCCGCTCATGATTTCATCTCTGTTCTTATTTTCTGTGTTCAGTTTTAAAACGACCGGAGCAGCTGACGGATGTTGTAGAGTTCATTGAATAGTTTACATACCAGAAACAAGGCTGTCTCCATCTTCCTCTCAGACTGAAATCTTTGTGTCTTCGTGTTTTCACCAGATATTAAGCCGGCCAACGTGTTCATCACAGCCACGGGGGAGGTGAAGCTGGGTGATCTGGGGTTAGGACGATTCTTCAGCTCCAAAACGACAGCAGCTCACTCCTTAGGTAACCCCAGTACACACACCGGTGCACAGAACATACATGTTCTTATTTAACATGTGAAAAAGATGATTTAGTGTGTGTGTGTGTGTTTCTGGGTGTGTCAGTGGGGACGCCGTACTACATGTCGCCCGAGAGGATCCATGAGAACGGATACAACTTTAAGTCCGACATCTGGTCTCTGGGCTGCCTTCTGTACGAGGTGAGATCACGTTTATTCAAACTTTACTGACACTGAATGGTTAAGACCGATTAAAGAAATTATAGCGTCCCCTGGTGGTCGCAAAGCGTATTACACCCCTGAAACAACAACAAAAGTCTTTAAACATGGCGCTAACGCTACAAGAGCCTGACCAAGCAGAGGAGTTCAGCACTGCAGGCCCTGCCCCAAAAGTCCCTGGACCTTCAGAAAGTACTCTCCCACCCCCCTCCCCGAGCAGCGTATTTTTTCGGGGTAGATTAATTACCCCAGAACTAAATTAACACCCTGGTAGCTTCGGTTGAAAAGCATGTATTTCTTCAAAAAGACCTCAGTTCTGTGGGAAAGCTCCTCAGGTCGAAACACGACTTATACAGGTGATTTCAGCCGGTTGTCATGGTTGCAGGCTTCAATCGCTTGGTATAAAGCAATGGAGGATCTGAATGGGGCAACTTACTAAAGGAGCCAGAGCTGCCGAAAAAGTTGGCGGTCACTCTTGAGCATCAACAAACCGCTGAAGACTTCCTCAAAGTCTGAGTCTGAAGACCTGAAATGTTTGTTACTGGGTTTTTTTTTCACCTTCTTGAGCTGTGAGCACCTTTTGTTCTGACCACTCATGTCTTAGTTACAGAGATGATTGTTGTGAACTCATGCCGAGAGGACGCCCTGTGCACAGAACTCGACTGTTCATCTTTACATCTCAGTTCACATGAGGGCAGGTAACATGAGCTTGACAGAAAAATAAGTAGATTCACCGCATGACAGCCCGAATTACTTCTGTAGTCTACAAACGTCGTGTGTCACCTGCACGGCTTCATCAGCTTCTCCCGGCACAGATAAGAACAGAAACTGTGAATATGATAACCTTCAAACATAATAACTTTTATTCTGAGTCAGGCTGCTCGTATTTCACTGGAATGCTGAGCTGTTATTGAGAAACACAAAGGACTCCCTGTCGTCTGTGCCAACAGAGAGCGACTGTGTAGCATCATGTGTTCAGTGTCCTGCTCATGTAGCCACTAAGGTTGTCAAAAAACGCTGCAGTGACCATTAACCCTTTACTGTCCAAAGCAGTCAGCACTGTGGGGTGACATGTGGAAATATATTTCAGGACGCATGCTCTTGGCATTCTCAAATCTGATACTCTTTTCCACCGGCCTCAATCTGTTTGTTTTAGTTCACAATCAGGATTCAGTGATGCATGTGAATGTCTCATTACATCCAAAACATAATACCCGAAACGCCGACACGATCAAAAAACGACATGCCTTCAATCCAGTTACCTGGTGAATCCTATTTCCAGCTGCACAGTCACCTTAAGTTGTAAAAATATCAGAGAGAGGCTGCAGCAGTCTGGACGTTTTAAGGTTGCTGGTTTGAGGGATAAACGTCCTCTTAAGAAGCGACGGCGTTTAGAGAAATGTCAAAGTTCGGGGATGGAACGAAAAAGTCTCTCATGCATGCCGTCTGCTTGTTTGTCCAGATGGCGGCGCTGCAGAGTCCGTTTTATGGAGACAAGATGAACCTGCTCTCTCTGTGCCACAAGATCGAGCAGTGTGATTACCCTCCGCTGCCAGGCGACCATTACTCAGAGAAGGTAAGAGCAACAGGACATAAAGACGTTTGAGCTGAAGACACTCAGACGTGCTCACAGGGGGTCGTCTCTTTAAGGTCAGAAGCCGCCACGTTTGTTGTAAAGGTCAGGGGTGAACAGGGAGTCAAATGATTGGTCTTCTTAAGTTATAACAAATGAGTATTTTTGAATACTGAGATTTTTTTGTGCATTTTGACCTTTCGTATGCAAACTGCATTTTAGGTCACTGAAAACACCTTTTGTAAAAAAGAGGAAAATGGGTTTTGACAGAGTGCTGGTGGCCTAGTGGTTAGTGCATGCACCCCATGCACGGAGGCTGTAGTCCTGCAAGCAGACGGGCCGGATTTAAAATCCAGCACGTGGTTCCTTTACCACATGTCATTTCTCTCCCTCTCTCTCTCCCTCTCTCTCTCTCTCTCTCTCTCTCTCTCTCCCTCTCTCTCCCCTTGATTTCTGAAAAAAAATACTTTGTACTTCAGGCTAACCTCACAGTTAGCACTGAAGCTAACGAGCTCTCTCTCCACAGCTGCGGGAACTGGTGAGCATGTGCATCAGCCCGGATCCAGACCAGCGCCCGGACATCGTCTTTGTGCTGCAGATCGCCAAACAGATGCACATGTGGACCTCCAGCACCTGAGGGGGCGGACTCTGCTCAGTCTGAGGACCTGAAGCACTGGGAGTCAGATCTGCCTGGTCTCACCTGGACGGGAGGGGAAACCACGGACAGACTTGACAGACTTGTAGAGTGGACGGCGACACTTCTTTTGTGTCCTGGATGATGTGAGGAGGAGATGGGTGGTGTTACACGTGTTGAAGGTGGAGTTTATGAAGCCAGATCTGATCATGTGAGAGGAGGTTGGTGATCTGCAGAGGGTCTTTCTATCAAAGGTCACAGGGGTCCATTCCATGTTTAACCCCTGAGTGAGTGACAGGTGACGATCTGTATTCATCACCCGTCTTATAATCACATCATACGTCTGCTTCATATCGTCAGACAGAGTGCTTCATGTAGACGACTGGATGGACCATTAGAGAACACTTCAGTTATCATGTCTGATTCTTTAATGCAGCTTTAATGATGTTCGCTTTCAGGGAGGAAACTAGCTTTAGAATATCTTCAGTAAGTCAGCAGGTCTGTCATCACGTTTAACTTGAGGCGTGATTGAAGCTGATTCAGAGCGCAGAACAGGAAGTAAACGTAAAAAAACAGAGCAACATTTGTATAATGATGTTGACACTTAAAACCTAAACTGAGTCGTGAAAGTGGAATAGTAAATAAAGATGACATAAGGGTGGTAAAAAAGATTTTGTCACCATAAAAGAATCCACTAATCAAACAGTAAAGGAGCAGTATGGAACTCTGACACCTAGTGGTTAAAATGGGTACTGCAGTCCAAATTCTAAACATTGTAGAGAGCTGTCCCCCCCCTCTAGAGTCCATGCTCACGTAGGTTGCCATGTGGTGGACACTGAAGCTTCAGTGTTTATCCAGCTCTGCATCGGTCTGTAAACCTTTCTGTGTTCTAACTTCTCTCCATTTTTCAAAAGCATCTCCAATATTGATCCTAGTTTGAGCACGTTTCTGCTCGTGGAGCTTATTAGAAACATGCAGAGGCTTTTTAGGTCGGATACAATCACTTCTATCTGAACCACTTCTCTTGCCCGCTTCCATCACTGCAACACCTGTTGACCTGATAACTGCTCTCATATCTGGCAAACCGAGGGGTGTCCAAAACGGCTGTGTGGGGGTGTCTTAAAACCGCCTACCTTCTCTGGTCCAAACAAATCCAGATCATTCAGGACCAGAATCTAAAGTTAGGAGGAGGACATACTGGACAAACTTAAAATTCAGATCTTATTATGTTATTAGTTAACCCAAAAGCTGCAGCGAGAGAGCGAGAGAGAGCACTGTCTGAATTGAACAAATAAGTTGGCAACATTTCCGTTCTAAAATCTTTTTTTAATACCATGTTTTAAAACAATACAATATGTTTTCATGATTGACAGTAGACAGAAATTGCAGCAAACTCCTGTACGCTGTCCAAAATGCACAAATCCATCAAGTTTCCGGTTTCTTTGTACAATTCAGTCAGTGCACAGGAGTTTTCTGGAATTTTTACTCATTAAAAACTAGAAACAACCCGTTATTGGATGCCCAGGACTTCTATTTTTGTTACTGTGGTATCAAAAGAATGAATGAACGACTTTTCTGATTACAAACACAGCTCATTGTGAAGAAATGTCGTTCTGTCTGAGGCTCTCTGATGCAGTATAAGAATCATATATCAAACAGGGATGTGTCCTCAGACTGCCACGAGCTTTGTTTGTAATCAGGAGTCATTTATTTATTAGCTGTTTGACCTCTGACCCTTGAAGAGCACCTGATTCCTTGACTCTTTTTGGCCCAGAGCAGCACCTGCTTCAACCTTCTTTTTTAATATAATCTGATGATGTATGTGATGACTCTTTCGATTATGGGTTGACAGTCTCTCTGAGCTCTCGTCTCTCTGGGTTTCTGAATAGAACTGGAGCGTTTTATAAACTCTGAGACTGTGCAAACATTGGACATTATTCTCAGTCTATTTTGAATTATTTGACTATTTTTATGTTGCCTGTACACAGTGAACCCTGAAGTATCTGCAGCATCCGTCCCTGACTCTTTGAATTAGAGACGTACTAGAGGAATTTAGCTCCATGGTGTTGATGGCGGTTGGGGTTGTTTCAGGTTTTCAGTTTTTATAGAAAATAAAAACCAGAATCCAGTGTTTAAATGAGTGGATACCTGATCCACTGTTACTGTGAAGGTGTAAACTCCGGAGACGTGAGATGCTGTGAAAATTTTTGAAAATGTCCTCATGTAAGGAGCAGATCTGATGCACAGTACATTATCTTATTTACATATTAAAGGTTACATATCATCCTCCTCTTCGTCAGTGTAAATAAGTCTGAGGTCCTCAAAACATGTCTGTGAAGTTTCTTGTTCTAAATCCACTCTGATCCTGTATTTGATCATGCCTATAAAGCCCTCTATTTCAGCCCTGCTCAGAACAGGCTGTTTCTGTGTCTGTACCTTTAAATATGTACATGAGCTGTATCTGACCACGCCCCCTCTCTGGAAGGGCTCGGGTGGCTCTGTCTTTCTCGCTCCATGTCCTATTGTTTACTGTGAGAAGGCAGACTCAGAGGGCAGAACAAACACCTAGCTGTGGGAGTGTCACCCACCTGGGGGAGTTACTGCCCTTTGTGATGTCATGAAGGGAAAATCTCCAAACGGCCTGTTTGAACACACATTTTCTCAAAAGTGGAGCAGGAAAAAGACCAAGAGGATGGACTTTTCTCATCATTGGGGGGTTTGTAGACAGACTAGGGACACAGTTAGAAAAACATGGTGAAGTGGACTCTGCTCATCTTTCTTTTATTGAACTGTAACTTTGTGTTTAGAAATGATGTCATACTCAGCTCTGTGTTTTGAGCATTTAATAAAAAGTTTAAAAACTGCAGCTGAAGGAGAAAATGTTATCTGTTATATTAGTGACTCTTCAATTCTGATGATGAAGCAACATGCAGCTTTTAACTGTATTCCTTCTGCATGCACTGCTGTTGTCATGTTGGACTGATGACTCAGAAGAGGACAAAGCTCTGCCATCTAACTGTCACAGAGTTACTGTGCCAACTGTGTGTTGGCAGGGTCACAGGTAAGGCTCAGGCCATCTGCCCACAAAGTCTCAGGTGTGCACAGATTTGTAAAGCATGCTCACAGTTCTACAAAGTATTTTCTTTTCAGCCTGATCAGTTAAAGAACGAAGAACAAAGCTTGACTCAAGTCAAACACTTTTATTGTAAATCATGGAAAAACACACCGTTAGTGTCGGGAGCTCAGAGGGGAAGTTACATTGAGAAACATGGAGTACAGATTGTTTTTTAAGAGGTATCCATCGTCTGTATGGATTCCTCCACCACCTCCAGAGACAGCGGGGTCACCATCTTCGTCAGCACACTTGTGGTTCCTCGCTTGTACTTGTAGTCGCCAGTTCTGCAGCAGGAACACACACACAAGTAAATCAAACTGGTGTGTGCTGGGTGGTTTCACACACGATTTAATGTTAGAGAAGTCAAACTGAGCAGGTGAGTAGAAAGCTGGTTAGTATGAACTCCAGATCGGTGTGAGGTTTTAATTCTGCACTCCAACACGTCACTCAGTCTGTACTCACAGCTGGAAGAGTGCCTCCTCATTTACTCTTCATGCAGAACAAACAAGCAACAAGACAACAAGTCAGCCCGTTAATGATTTAACATCACGAGTAATGATGTGATGAGTGATGTGTTCATCCTAACTAGCAAAGTGTAACCTCCAAATGAACCAAAACATTGTCAGAAAATTAGTTTTTTCTTGATGTGACCAATTAAGAGAGCAGCATTTCTCTCCCTGCAGTGTTTGTTTCCTCTCGCGTATGATCGTCTCTGAACAATCTACCAGCTAAATAGTAAATGAATATGATCTTTCTTTTCTAGTCTTCTGACTACTTAAAGCGCTTTTACACTGCATGTCACTCCTACATTCACACACTGATGCTAGAGGTTGATATGTAATGTGACCATTAGAGGTAACTAATCCCATTCATACACATTCATACACCGCTGAAGAAGCAAAGGGAGCAATTCGGGGTTAAGTGTCTTGCCGAAAGACATATTGAACAATTGCTGCATGAGCTGGGGATCAAACCCCTGACCTTCTGGTTGAGAGGCGACCAACTACCAACTCAGCCACAGCTGCCCATGAAAATAACTTCTGTTCACTGACGTTCATCCACAAACACAAACATTATTGTTTGTTCAATAAGACAAAGCATCATGATGAGTGGAGGACTAAAGCCTGCAGCCTTCATCTACAGCTAGTGTACAATAACAACAGGGACATCTAGTGGTGAAATCTTCCAACTACAACATAAGATGATTTTACAGTCCTCTCTGATTGGACGATGAAATGATCTTGGAAAACTAAAGCAGGAGTCAAAACAAAGTCATCCAAACATTTCTGATGGATGTAAACGATCACTCTGCTGACACCAAACAGGTGCTACAACACTCTGCTCCTCTCCATCTTCCAAGTTATCCCACCTTGCTAAACCATCACCACGACAACCGTATTTCAGGGAGGACTTACCACCTACTAGGAGCTAGGTGTAAGATTAAAGGTGTAACATCTGCCTATCTGAGAGGAAAGAGGAATTCAAAAGAACTCCTGAAGATCTCTCTCTGTACGATGTCAGAGTTCTTAAATAAGTTAAACGTGGACATGTCGACAGAAAAATGGAGGTTATTACAGATAAACGTAATCAAAGGCATCCCTGGTGTAGCTCTCACCTGACCCCCTTCTGGTTGGCCTCATCGTGTGGTCTGATGTAGTCCACCTTGCCCTTGGTGATCACACACAAGTCAATGTTGCTGCCAGAGCCCAGGTCATTAAAGATTCCTGCAGCGATGGCGTCTCGGACCATCCTCTTCGCCTCGTCCTCCTTTAAAAGACAAAAATCATCCACAGGAAGTCACGCTCATGTGTCACTAGGTTACCAAGCAGCATTTAAAAAAGAAAAAAGAAAAAAAAAGGAGTGACTCACCTCCATGTCAGGTTTGTAGCGGTCCTCAAACACCGCCATGGCAGCCAGAGAACCGGAGCCTGCACGAGAGAAGAACGACTGACTTTATCGTCGTGTTCAGTGAGATCACACCGTAACAAAACCTCAACTTTCCACCCTTAAAAGCATCTTGTTTGTGTGTCCTTCACATCACAAATGAGTATAGATTTTGTCAAAGCGGGTGTGTGTAGGGTAAGGTAGGGTCAAAGTTTTCAACCCTCTCCTCCCCACATGTTTGAAAAAAGATACTGTCCGTGTTGTTTGAATGATTAAAAGTATGGAAAAGGACTGAAGCTTGAAGATTTGTAGTCATATTTTTAACTATAAGTTCCTAAAAACGAACGTGAGAGAGCAGCAGGGGTTCATAAAGTCGACAAATTCTGATGTTTCTCGAGTTCTTTTGGCATCTCAGAAAGATGCAAATGTGACGGTAATGTCTCTTACACACAGCCAGAGAGCAGAGAGGCGGTGAGGAGACTGCACAAAAACAATCCGGTACCAAAACATTGCTAACGTATCTGAGCAACTTAAAAGTGTTTAGGAGGTTGCCTGCAATTTTTAGGAATATAAATACAAGAATAAACAGAATATAGGGGGCCTAGGACTTGAATTTTTGTGGCTGTGTTATTGGAAAAAGGTGTTTATATTGTTAGATTTTTGATGATATCATACTGGTAGAGGTAGGACAATAAACTGATTTATGCAAAAATCGAGATTCTTATCTTCTGAGATTTTAAATCAATTCATAACTCACAAAAAAGCTCTTTAACTCAGTAGAATGCTAAATGGAGTAACATAAATTCAGCCAGTCTCACAGATGACTGGAGTAGATCCATGAATCCAGAATCGTTTTAAATCGAAAATAGATTCTGAATCGAATCGTGATCCCAAGAATTGAAATCAAATCGTAAGACACCCAAAGGCCTACATGCTGGAGTTTAATATTCTGGTCAAATTAATCCAGACCTCCCTGCATTAATAGACAAACAAAAACACAAAAGGAACCTGATGTGATTCTTTGTGTTGTCGATGTTCTAACTCTACCTCTTAAATCATGTACGGTGAGTTTGACATAAACATGTAATGTAACTTATCTCTTAACTTCAGTAATCATGAATAAAATAAGTCTTGTTCCAGACAACAAGACATGTTATCATGCAGAATCTGGGATGTTATTGTGTGTGAGACTGACCCATGGTGACGTAGGGCAGCTTGTCAGTGGATCCGTGCGGGTAGATACTGTACAGGTGAGGACCGTTACAGTCGACTCCCCCGAGGACCAGAGCCGCCCCGATGTAGCCCTGATACCTGAAAACACACAGCAGCGACATTACAGAGCATACCAAAGCTCTTTTTCCACACATAAATTAAATAATAAATGCTTATAGTTTACATATGATGATGTAGCCTGAGGAGTGTACCTGAAGAGCATCTGTTTGAGCATGCGGTTGGCGGTGGCCACGCGAGGCAGCCGTCCCGTGGAGAGGGAGTGCAGCTCCAGGTTGGAGGAGATGATCTGAGTGGTCATCTCTGTGTCTGCAGCTGTTCCTGCTCCACAACAGCTGGAAGAGAAAACATGTGCACGGATTAAAACATTGATGCTGCATACTATGCCGTGTGAACTACTGTTAAATGAGAAAACTCTGCATCATAAGATTTCATCGCTACTGATCTGAAGGTGTGGAGGACACTGCAGGTTTGATCCCTGCGTTACTTACTAAATGTTGGGGGAGATGTAGTGGATCTTGGAGCAGTTCTTGTCTGCCACCACCATGCCCTCTGTGGCTCTGGTGTCAGCACCAAGGATGACGCCATCCTGTACAGGACAGAATATTTTATATTAATAATCTCACAGACTCTACGGTAAGTCTGGGCTATCTTCTCTGCAGCGGCCCGGTCTCTGTCACTCACCTTATAGACAAGACCACAGATGGTGGTTCCTGTTTTACGAGCAGCAGGTAAGCTGCTTCCCACTTTGTTGGCTTCACCTTCCAAAAGTGCATTTCTGAAAATATCAGGTAAAAAAATACATATATAAAATACATATGACTGTTTCAATAATATGAAAGTAAGACAATCTTAACTATATTAGTTGGGCTGTTATCTTACTAGTTCACACAATATATTGTGTTTTATGCAAAATATCTTGAGCGAACAAGATAGCTGTTTTGTGCACACAAACTCTGTAGAAGCATGTTGCAAAGAACTATAAATAAAAAACGAATCTATGTTTATTTACCATATTTCACATCATTATCACAATAATGTACAACATTTTAGCACATAACAAATCACGCAGCCTAAGAAAACAACAGACATAAAGTCATGAATAATTAAGGTATAATTCAAAAGTTAATTGCCGATATAAATGATTTATTTGGCATTACTTCCGGTATTTATTCCATATATATTGCAGACAGAAAAGTCTTAAATAATCCTCCATTGAAATAAGTGTAAAAAATGTAAACCAGGTTATGATTACGTTACATATCCATGAGAGAGACTTTAATTGAGCTGTTTTTTAAAACATTGTGTCCCCACATCAAAGAACATTTAATTTATAATGTATTCCCCACAGGTTTTTATTCTCTGTTGTTATAAACTTTATTTATTTTATTGATTGTTTTATTGTCTGTTGTTATAAACTGTCTTTATTTTATTGATTGTTTTATTCTCTGTTGTTACAAACTGTCTTTTTTATTGATTGTTTTATTCTCTGTTGTTATAAACTGTCTTTATTTATTGATTGTTTTATTCTCTGCTGTTACAAACTTTATTTAGCTTTATTGGACATTACCGGGTTAATTTCTTCTGATAGCGGTCCTATACAAATACACATTTATATAAAAAGATGAACATAAAAAAATGTGGTTTTAAAGTAAAACAGGGGTTTTCTTCCCACCGTTCACCTTTAATCGTGTATGATTTAAAAAGGTTGAAGATTAGCGGACCTCAGCTAGCAGTGGAAAAGCCTGAGTCATTGTATGAACATGAGCTAGCATCACTGACAAACACGGAACAAAAACTCCTCTATTCTACAAAAACGTGCACATAAAAAAGACATAAATGTATTAAACACTTTGCTCAGCGTGTACCTGTCTTTTCTGGTATCCACTGACTAGCGCTTACCTCTTACAATTGTCGAAACTGAAACCGCTGAGCGGAGCCCGGCTCACTGTCAGCGTCGCCATCTTGGATGAATGAATGTTTGTGTTTCCCGGAAGTGAAGAGGAAACCGACGATGAGAGGAGGGGATGCTGTGTTTTCTTCTTCTACGCTCGTTTTGCGGGCGAACCGCGTCCGAAGTGTTGGATTACCGCCAGCGAAATCGAAATATGACTAGATTATTTTAGATTTATAATAAATGTAGAAAATATTCAAATAAGAAGAACAGTTGCCCCCCGCAGGGTACTATGCTTCTTTGTGTGTCTATTTAAAAAAAAAAACTTTATTAGTTCAACATTCAATTACAAAAACATGTACATCAAATACAGTCATACGCCTGTACATACCACTGTTTATAACATTATCATTATTATCAACAGTCTATGGTACAGACGTTTTCCATACTTTCTACACATCTACACGTCTACTGGACAGTATAGAAAATAACAATACGTATAAAAATTGAAATTACAAAAAATAGTACAAAAATATCTGTATTTTTTGTAATAGATTCAATGTATGTAGGTGTAAATAATGTGTATAAAACAATAGGCCTTGTAGATATAAATAATGTAGGCCTACATTTATTTTATCTTGAATATTTATTAGTATTTTTCATCAGTATTTCCTTCTTTATGTTATTATTTTTATTATTAAAACTATTACTGCTGTTTTTTCAAGCTGTAGTAACATGCAAACTTCCCACAATGATGGATCTATAAAGATTATATTATCATATTTTATCATCCAAAAACAACAACGACTATGTTTTCTCTTCTCTTCTCTTTCTCTTTATTTTCTTCCTCAGCTGCAGCACAGTTCATCATCCGCCTGGATTAAAACGTGAAGAAGACAGAGCTGACAGCAGGTGTCATTTTTACAGCCAATAATCAAACACACAAGTTAATTTTATTTGTTTAAGATTTATGTTTGGGCTTTAATGCCTTTATTGGAGAGACAGGAGAGTGGAAAGAGAGAGTCGGGAATCACATGCAGGTAAGCAGCCGCAGGTCAGATTTGAACCCAGGCCATTCACTTTCAAGGACTGTAGCCTCTGTACATGGGGGGCGCAGACTAACAACTAGGCTGCCGGTGCCCCCACACATTTCTTTCAACATGTTCCCTTAATTTGTTTCATTAATCCAATTTGTAAAGTAACAATGCAAAGAATCAAACAGACTGCAGATGAATATAATAAAAACACATTCATTCCCTTCGATTGTTTTTCTCACATTCTTTGTTATCGACGCAACGTTCACCGTTCAGGTGAAACAGATTCTGCTCCACAGAAGTCCTCATCTGTTCTGATCTGACTGGCAGCGTGTTTGTTTTGAATCACGGTGCCATGTTTACAGGACTGAAGCCAACTCTCTGCCAGCTGGATGTCAAGGTCGAGCAGGAAACAGGCTCCAGATCTGATATGGCGCCTCCAAAACAGAACGATGAGTGCATTACGCTGATTAATCCTTTTATCAAAGCAGAGAGGGATGAAGGTGTAATCATCAGGATCTCAGATTTAATGTTTGACCTGCAGGAAGCAGCTTCCAATAAAACTCACTTCAGGGAAAAACAAGAGTCTCGTGTCCCAGCAGGAATAAACATGAGGAGGTGGTATTTAGATTAGAGAAGGATGTTTCCAAAAACATAAAGTTTGAATTCATTTGGCTCGTGTTGACCCGAGTTCACCTCTTCATCCTCTGCTGGATGACCAGGGGCTCCGTCAGAACTCTCTGTAGTCATTAGTATGTCTTTATGAGATGACGTTCAGCAGATTAAAAGAATAAAATACAAGATTAACAAATAATATAAAAATATAATATAGAAGAAAAAGGATCGGTTAATTAATAAAGGTTGTAAACATCTATATCAATGAAAAACAGGTGCGATCAGAGGTCAAAGGTTAACTATTAAGGATCTAAAATAACCAGTGCTTTGTAAATTCTGTAGTTTGTTTTGAATGTTTATGTGGCCATGAATGTTGACCGTTCACTCTTAACACTTTTTCACTATGTGTAAACACAGCTCCTGAAAGCAAGGCTCAGTTTGTCCAAACTCAACAAACACAGAGAACGAAAACATATCCACAATATTCAAAATACCTAAAATCTTTATTAAAGGGAGCACAACATTAAAAAAAACGATATGCAGACCACACTCTTCACTCTTCACTTTGACCACACTCTGTACAGTGAGTACATCACTGTACAGGATGTACTCACTGTACAGAAAGGTTGGACGGTTCTCTCTGTCAGAGTTTTGATTTGCTCACTTGTTAGTTTATAAAGCTCACATATTGAGATGTTGCCTTCTCATATTTTCTCGGTGTTAGTCTGGTCCTCTGGAGCATATGACTCTCGGTCTAATGACCAGCTTACGCTCCAGGTTTCTAGTTCTACTCTAATTCTACAATTCACTGATCAGACACTTTTATCCAACGACGAACATCAGAGAGTAAGAACAACACTAGCAAGGATGTAGAGAGGAGTAGACAACGTCAGGAAGAGCAAACAAACAGCTTTAAGTCTGATTGGACACACAGGTGCTGACAGGAAGTAACCAGAGGCAGAGCACAGGTGATGACAGGAAGTGACCAGAGGTGCTGACAGGAAGTGACCAGAGGCATCAGCATCAAACCCATCCTGAACATCTTCATCATCTTCATCATCATGAAGGTCGTAGGTGTTTATAAAGCGCTGGGTCTTTAGCTTTTTCTTAAAGGTGCAGAGGGACTCTGCAGATTTGAGCTCAGACGATCTACCTTTAGCTTCTTCTGCACTGTCTACTTGGAATTAAAGCACTTTAAACATCAACGTACTGGTTTGTCATTGTCCTTTTAGATTCTTTATTGTTAACCCTTTATTGCACCTGTTTTCATTGATTTTGGTTTAGTTTGATGTCACTTTAGTTGAGGACTGCACATGGCTTTGCTGAATCTAAAACACTTTAAAATGTCAAAACAAAATCTCTTTATTCTCAATACTGAACTGAAGATCTCTGTTCCCCTTCTCCTCTTCCTCTAAGTCTCTAAAAGTGTCCCATCGTTGTACTCACTAAAGAGCAACCTGCCTCCTGTCTTCAAGATTTCTTTTTGATCTGACCATAGACTGTAAATATATTACAAACCGTTACACCGCGCCCTCCTGTCAATCATGTCAGCTACACACCTTATTGTGAATAACTCTTATCCTTCATCAAATCAAAACTGATGAGTCATCAAAACATTCACCCACCGTACAGTGTGTGTCGATCGAGACATGAGCTAATCAGACCTGTTTGTTTTTTTGAACCAGGCTGTAAACATGTTCATCTCTGCTGTAAAAACAGGCTTTTTAGAATGGGTGTGTATGTGACTTCCTGTGCTTCTGCAGCCAGCCTCTAGTGGACACTCGAGGAACTGCAGGATTTTAAACTTCTGTATCAGCTTCATTTTTCTGATGGCGTCTTCACATGTGCATTCTGAGGTCAGGTGATTGAGTGTGAACACACAGGATGTCAGCTTTGAGTGATGTGTCATCACTTAAAGAAGTGTGATTGGTGTTTTGCAAAAAGTGTGAGGCTGAGAATGAACAAATCTGGGCTGACATTTTGATCCTTGAGTGACGAGTTTATTTCATTTTTTATTTTAGTGGGTAAGCAATAGTAAAAAAATCAAATATCCCTTTACTCTTGTATCTGTATGAGCACAGCAGAAAGAAATACAGATGTTTGATTTGTGACTTTCTTTACAAAATACAAGAAATCTTCATGTCCGTCTATCTTTGGCGTGCAACATCTCCAGCAGCAGGTTGTCGCTCGGCGGCTCTCCGCTCAGGTGTGTCTCGTACAGGTAATCTTCAGCCAGCGCGCTGAGGGAGCGTAACTCGGACACACACTGCAGCAGGTGAGAGAAACGTCCCAGCAGGTGAGAGGAGGTGCTCAGTGTGTACTCCAGCAGAGCTCCTTTCACCTGCTCCTGCACGCTCTCTATGAAGCGATGCTCCTCCAGCTGTTTGACCTCTGTGAGACGAGGAGACACGGACTAAGATCACATGCACACCAGACTCCTTTTACACTCTCTGTGTAGATCCTGAACCTCTAAGGTAAACTCTGAACTGATCAGATTCAAGGTGTAAAAGTTCACATTCTGCATCACCTCATGACTGTGTGTAAAAGCACATCTGAAGGGTTGCCATGGCTATCTAAGGTTCTTCCCCTTGCTGCAGAGACACAGAGGTGGTACCAGTTGAAAGCTCGTCCCTGAAAATAGGGGGTTGGGGTCGGGTCAGGCTTAGGTTAAGTCCTCTTTGGGGAATGGTCAAGTTGATGGACCGGGTAAAAACACGTCAGGCTTACACCCAGAAGACCGACGCTTCTGTCTCATTTCAAACAAAAGATTACCTTCTGTTCCTATTAAAAATTTCACCATGATGTGTGTCCTAAATTTATCCAAGCATTTTTACCCCCAAACAGATAGTTTATTGCTCACCAAATGTTCGGGGGGGATAACAGACACTTAAGGAAGTCAAACTTTTAGAAGTTACCATCTGCACCTGGATGTGACCCTGATGGAGATTTCTTTGATTTGCCAAAAAATGGGCTTAACTTTTTTAAATCAAAATATTTTGGGGTTGAATCTTTGTTTGACAGTTAAGCAAACTTCAGTTTGACATTTTCTGCCTTCTTTGACTTCAGTTCCTCTGTGCAGCTCCTGTCCCCCTGGAGCTGCATAGCTGTTAGCATTAATCAAGCCTGATTGATAAAAAGCCTCAGGAACCACCGACCTGGGTTAAAGAGGATGAGGAACTTCATGCAGGTGAACTCTCGGTGGTCGACCTTCAGGACGTAAAGCTTCTGAACCAGCTCCTGTCCTCTGTGGACCAGACCGCACAGGGTGGGACCAGCATGAGAGGCCATGTCTAGCAGATCGATCTGCACAGAGGACACACACACACACACACACACACACACACACACACACACACACACACACACACACACACACACACACACACACACACACACACACACACACACACACACACACACACACACACAGTCAGTAAAACATATCTTCATAGTTATAAATAACACAAAGCTCTCGTTCTCTGACCTCCTCTCCGGTGACCAGCAGCAGACGGCCCTCTCCTCCAAACAGAACCTGCCTGCAGACGACGTCCAGCAGCAACAGATCGCTCCAACAGCTGTGCAGCAACTTCGTCTGGTCGCTCACCTGCAGCGGGGACAAGGAGCTCAAACAGTGAAGCAATGACGTCATTACTTAAGGACGATAACCGGGATACTCTGTGACATTTAGTCTCCACTTTACAAACAAAAACAACAACTGAGCAATTATTGTCCCAATTCGATTGATTTCTTAGTTTTTTTTGTTGGATCTATAGTCAGCACGATTTCCTCGATATCGTTCCTAATAATACTCTATGAATGAAATGATAGTGGTTTATTTACTGAGATATGTTGGACATGGAGGGTCTCTACATCTGGTCATGCATGTAAACCAATCTTAAAGTTAGAGATCTGAGTGAATTGAGTTGAGGAGCGTTGAAAGAATGTAACACCAAGCGGTCGATGGCTCTTTTGAACATTAAAAAACGGTCTACTGAGGCATTGCTGCTTGTTCTCGTAGCTTGACCTGTTCTGCATACTGCGCTCAATCTCGCGAGACTCGTACGTTGACCCTTTCCACGACATTAACGTTAGGGGTAGGTGACGCTAACGAGAAGAACTAAACGATGGCGGGAAATTGCAGAAGCATTTTTACAGTTCTTGACCTTGAAAGCAAAACATGTTGACTTAAAATTAAGGTAAAAAAAAAGCTCTCTAAAAGTCTGCTCATCTGTAAAGTTTGGAGAGACGCGATACCGTTTATACAACTTTCCCAGCCAAGGCTCGCTGTTGGCCAAGTGGTTAGGGTGCACACCTCATGCACAGAGGCTGTAGTCCTCAAGCGAGCTGTCCGGGTTCAGAGCCAAGTCTTTGGTCACCATGGCAGTTTGTTTCTGGGGCTTGGATGTAAACCTTCAGGAAGTACAAATATTACTCGGGATTCCAGAATAAGTCCAACCACAAAACATACCGAGTCGAATGGGAAAGAATCGTTCCATATTTTTATGAATGGTCCCTGAATCCGATTGTCGCCTGTGAATCGAGATTTGAATCGGATCGTTGCATGAAGGAGAGAGTTACGTTCACAGTGCCAACACATCCCAGCAGTCAGAGAAATGCAGTGAAGTTGAAAAGGAAAAGAAGAACCTTAAAAAACCTCAGAAGTCAACATCAGGTAGAATTAAAAATATGATGAAAAAATAAAAAACTAACTGACGACAGAAAAACAAACACCTTGAGCTGTTTGAAGGAGATGGAGGTGCGCGCCCACTCCACGGTGCACAGCAGCGTCTGGTCGGCCATGATGCACATCAGACTGAAGGTGGTAGGGGTCCAGTGTCCCCCCCAGCCCGCCTGCTCCTGCAGGAGGCGAGCAGAGATCCTCTCCTGCAGCTGGAGCTCGTCTGGACCCCCCCGCAGGAGCTCCAGCTCCAGCTGAGGATTCTGAGGAGACAAAGGGAGGGGGTACAGCCGGTCTGAAAAGAGTTCTGAAGAGGAACCAGGTGGACTGGTGCTGCTGGTGGGCTCAGACTTGACGGTCCAGTTTGAGGAGGGGGTGCTGTGGAGCTGGGGGGCAGCAGGAGAGATGGGGGGCAGCAGTGAGCTCAAGGATGGAGGTCGGAGGCTGATACACTCGTTGTGTTCTGTGAGCAGGGGGGTGCTGTGCAGGATGAGGACTGGATGCAGTTCACCGATTAAGGTCCAGTCTCTGTAGGGGTTTACAGAGACCACAGGGGGGGCGCACTCTGACATGAACCCCCCACCTTGAATCAGAGATCTCCTCTGCTGCTTCAGGGCTCGGTCCCGTTTGTACATTGGTCCGAATTTGTTTCTGCCTCCTCGCATCCGGTCTGCACGGACGGCTGAGGAGAGAGAGGACTTCAGAGTGAGTGTGCACAGCAGGGGCGTAGAAGGGGGGGGGGGGGTTAGGACTGACTACCACAATGGGGTACCAACTGAGGAAGGGGTCCTCAATGTGGAGACCAGAGTTTAAACTTTGATATGATTCTAGTAAAAATCAAACAATATCGATACTTGTGATACTACAGTAAGAAAAACAGAAGTTGAGGTTCAATTTTGATTTAATAGAGATCGCCAGTAAACACTTTCACACTAAATCGTGCAAATAGTACATTGGCAACGTTTGGATTTATGCGTTGGGCAACTTTAGGATGTATTGTTGACGTTGGTAAGTTGAAGCTTCTTCTCTTACCTTCCAGTCTCATGCCAACTTGGATACATTTCTGAAACCTGCAGAAGGGACACCGCTTCCTCTGAGTCTTATCGATCCTGCACTGCTGATACTCCACACAGACGTACGTCTTGTTGTTCTGGACTGTTCTCTTGAAAAAGCCCTGCAAGGTTTGGAAAAAAGACAAAGCACCTCCCCTTTTAACAAAGCCTCTTAATGTTGAAAAGCAGAAATCTGGAAATCAGAGCGTAAGAGAAAAACAAAAGAAGAAGGATTACCTTACAGCTTTCACAGGTGAGCAGACCGTAGTGATACCCGGAGACTTGATCTCCACAGACCGGACACAGATCCTCCAAACACACGTCGGGGCTGAACTCCATCCTGGAAAACACACCTGGAAAAACCTGGAAAAGAGACAGAAGAGAAGCTACAAGAGAAACTCTAAACAGTGAGGACAAATAATGAAATAAAGAATAGTAACAGTAGAAAATGTTGTACTTTGTGTTTGATTGATTGATTGTTTTTTATATATGTGCCAGATCCTGATTGGTTTAGAGCATGGTGTTCCCAAACTTTTATAACCAGCGACCACCAAAAAAACAGCGCCAGAGACTTGGGAGACTTGTGTAAATCAGTGTTCTTCTAGTGATGAAAGATACAACAGAAAACTCAAAGGTCTTGGTCTTTTTCGATTCTCTCATTTTTCAAAATTTTCTAAATCCAAAAGAAGAAACACCAACCAGAATTTAAACTTTTAGACACTTCAAATCCCTTATCCCCCCTTTACCTTTTCTAAAGATTATTTCCTTATAAGCCAAAGCCAAAGTCAAAGTCAACTTTATTGTCAATTTCAAAATATGCCAGACATACAGTGGAATCAAAATTGTGTTTGTCTCCGTCCCGCGGTGCAATACAACCAAATAGATGGAAATGGAAATAACAGGAGCAAAATGTACTGCTTCATACGGAAACATTTAGAAGTGACACAAAATGCAACAACCGGTATTCCCAAGTGTGATAAAAAAAGGAGACGAGACATTTTAGGAGAGCGTGGCTCGGCAGGATCACTCTCCGGAGCGACAGCAACCTTCTGTCCCGAAGGTTAATGTTGCACTCAGCTGGCACACGCACTAACAGGCGTCCAAACACCAGAGAACATAACAGCCTTAAAAACACAAATGATTACAGTGATTTATTGTTGGTGTGTTCTCTGTGGACAGACTGCACTTCTGATTGGACAGACACACACACACAGGTGATGTATCTGTGTGTTTTTTTACACCCACTTTTATTCAGTCGATATGTTAACTTACATTTTAGGATTTCTTTCCGTTTATGTCGGCATGAATCTCACTTTACTAAAAATTTGTCTATTTTTTCTGTGTTTTCACAGATTAGGGTAAAATATGTATTTTTAAATCACCTTAAATTCTATTTGTTTTGTAGGGCATCTTGAGACCCCCCCCCCCCCCCACAGCATCTGGCGACCCCCCAGGGGTCCCAACCTCCACTTTGGGAACCAGAGTGACAGCTCGATCTTCAAAATCATATTCAGACTTTTCTTGCAGACTTTAGAGATCAAATCAGCTAAAAACAAAAAAGTTTCCTCTTCTGAAGTACAACTCAAGTTTTTCTAAAGGTGTTTTCGGACCACACAGGAAGTCAGGAATATTACATTTAAGGCACTGAGAGTCCGGACAAACAGAGAGGAGATGACAACATTCAGACAAAAAGCAAAAATACTGAAAGACAAAGATCAAGAATATTAAGTGAAGATTAACAAGGGACTAAAGGTCTGAAAAGGTAAAAGTAAAAACAATACAATAAAGGAAGTGAACCAAAGAGTAAAAGCAAGATTTTAAAAAGATGACATCACAGGAAATAACAAAATAAAGGTTAAAGACGGATGTGTCAAAGATAAATGAGACGGTGAGAGCAGGACGTCAGATGAAGGACAATGAAAAGTGAGTCTGTTTTAAAAGAAGTTACTGATCCTGCACGCCTCATATCCTCGGGGACGTCGTTCCAAAGTCGAGGAGCCCCGACGGGGCGATTGGTTTTGCAAAAACCAAAGAGAACAAAAAAGATGAAACACATTTTTAAAAAAGAAGCTAGTGAGGTTAGAAAGTTAAGAGGCGCTGAATGAAGCATCCTCTGAGAAACAACAGAGATCCTTGACTGTTTCTCTCTGCAGACTAAAGTGCTGAGTCAGCATGAAATATAAACGGCTCACTGATATCCATCACTCGTAATAACACAATTATTTAAAACAAACAGAGCAGAGCGACACAGCCAAGGTCAGACACAAGGTGAAACACAACAAGTGCATCAGCATCACCATAACCAACACGACCAGCCAGCTAACTGCTGCCCCTCGAGACTTGACCTGAGGAGGGAAATGGGACTTAGGACTGAAGGGGCTCAATTTGGGTCAGCATTTCAGAAAAGACGAGCTTTCACAGTGATCAGTAAAACCTTAAAATCAGTTCTTAAAGGAGAAGCTGAGGGCTCGTTATAAACATCAAATCAAAGGTAACAGCAAGTGACAAAAAAAAGATTTTCAAATGATCGTCCTCGGTGCGTTCCAGATTTAAAACAAAGAAAACAAAGGTACACACGGAGTTTGGACATGAGCTCATAATAATACAGACTTAGACTTCACTGACTGTCCCACCTGTCAGATCAGGGGTTTAAAAAAATGAAGTTAAATTCACTGAAATATATTGTAATGAATGCAGAGTTTGCGTACCTGCAGGGCTTAGGTGATCAGACGCTCTTCATCCTGCAGAGAAGCGGCGCTCTCCGTGGTCCTGATCCTGATCCTGCAGGAGTCTGAGGTCCTGCCCCGGTCTGGAGCTGCAGCCAATCAACATGTCTGATCACAGACTCACCTGTGTCTGCGTGGCTTTGTGTGGAGTCACCACGATGGCCTTTTGTGTGTCGGGTAATCAAATCAAACATCCTCCTTCTTCCTCATGAGGAGAGTCCGTCTGATTCAAAGCTCTCTCTGATTTCATTTAAGATTCAGTTTCAACGTCTTGGATTAAAATGCTTCTAGAATAAAACAGATTTTTAGATTTAGGTTGAGAAGCTGCAGCGAAGGACTGCTTCATGTTTCATGGTGTTTAAGACTTTCACACTATAAACAATGATCATCTTAATTCTGTGATTTATATCTTCTAAACCCTTCTCTATGAGTCAGGTCGTCCTCGGTTGTCTTATTTTTCCTTCTTTCCTCTGGTCTTAAAGCCTCTCAGGTAAAGACACACACAGTCTGAAGTGTGTTGTGAAAACTCTCCTGAAACAAAGAAATCTGAACCAAGCGAGCAGTCAGATGTGTGGCATCTTCTGGGCGTGTTCGGCTTCATTCAGCGCCTCTCACCGTCTTCCTTTTTACCTCATGTTTTTAAAAATGTGTTTGGTCTTTTTTTGTCCTTTTGTTGACTTGCGGCAAAACCAATCGCCCCGTCTGGGACACAGAAAGTTAAAGTTAAAGTTGAGCCATCTCGTGACCTTGTACCCTCAGGCGGGCTCCTTCTGGTCGTTCCAAAGTTGAGGCTCAAACGTAAAGCATGGAAAGCGAGACTCTGCTGTCGGGGCTCCTCGACTTTGGAACGACCTCCCCGAGGAGATGCGGCGTGCAGGATCAGTAACTTCTTTTAAAACACTTTTTGCAGACTCACTTTTGTGTGATGTAATTTTTTTTTAAAGAATTTTTTATTTCACTTTTCATTTCTCCATTTTATTTCTCTTAATCCTTTAATCTGATGTACTGCTCTAACCGTCTTTGCTTTTGTTTACCTGCTAATTTATTCTGTCTCTAGTCCGTCTTAGTCTAGACTTGCTGCAAAACAAATCGCCCCTCAGGGTCAAACAAAGTGGAAGGTGAAGAGTTAAACACGCAGCATCCAAGAGGTCAAAGAGGTCATTCAGGAGTCTTTTTCTCTGACTGTAATCCTGAATCATGTTCATCATTTATAATTTCAAAGAGTTTGCATCAGACACTTTTTATTTCACTGAGCTGTCCAGTGAGCAGCAGAGGGCGCTGTTGCATTAAAGAACAAACACGTCGACAACCAGCTGTAAGTGAGAGCTGACTGATCCCACAAAGTGCTCGACCCTCACGGCTTCATGACCCACCAGACGTTCAGCTGCAGCGTCATGCTCCTTTCTCAGCTCCGTCTTAAACAGAGTGTGTGTTCTGTCTTTTCTCCCAGAAGGCTTTGCAGCTATGGTGGCTGAGAAGTGCAAACCAAAGATTACAAAGTGTGAAACGTTTTTTGCAAAGCTTCAGACAAATTTACATTTTAGAAAACAAATTTACAAGATGTGAAACACTTAAAGGAGAGCCGAGACAAATTTACAAATGGCAGGATCTTGGCCCCGAAAAAGGGAACGTACCAAACTCCAGAAGTGACCCGTACATGACTGAGTGAGTGAGCTGTCAGTTGGTTTGTTTTGGGTGCAATGATTATTGATGATGATTATTCTTTTCCCTTGTCGCCCCAGTATTGTCTTTATTGCATGAACTGCTTTGAATGTGCTTTGTTTGTGCCTGCTCCACTTGTGTGTGACATGTTGTATGTCTCTTTTCCTTTTGCTGAGGCCTGTTGTAATTATAAATGTAATGTTTTTTATTGTATTTTAAATCTTAATGATTGCATTTTAGGTTGCCTACTGACAACTGGCCAGAGACTACAGCTGGAAATTAGCTGTAAAGGCTAAAGCTGCTTCTTTCACTGTACATTAAATTAAAGGGGACTGTCCACGAAACAATAAACACATAAAATAAAATAAACTAAGACTGAGGGAAATGTGTGATATGGACTGGGGTATATGTTGACCCAATGATGTTTTGTCTATTTTCAGGAACCCACCTGAGACAGTTAACGCAGTCTCTCCGTCCAAACAAATTAATTGACAGCTCACTCCGTCCGTCCCAGGTCAAACCTTCTGTGATTTTACTCTGAGTGACTGTGGTTCCTCAAAAAGCTGCTTTCATTGGAATGTGAAGAAAGAAAGAAAGTGTTCTTGAGTTTCTAACGAGTCCGCACACACTGCTGTCCATGTTGAAGCTCTTATCATCAAAAAATAATTCATGTTTTGTACGAGTTTGTACGTTCTTCCTCACTCACAGTGAACGAGAAAACGACAGCAGCAGGAGTGCATCAAATATCCAGAGATACTCGAGCAAGGAGAAGAGGGGGAGAGTGACTTCAAGGCGTTTCTTTTAAATTCTCACTTTGCAAAAGAAAAGGCAGAAGTGCAAAACGTCACCAAAATAAAATCGAAGAAATAAAAACTGAAAGATGAAATTCGCTCGGCCTGTGTTGATCTTTTGAACGCCTCTTTGGTTTCCTTAAACTCAGAGATTCATAAACGTTGGAATACTTCCAGACACGTTTTTTTTTTTTTTGAAGATGAGCTAACGGAGGATGTCTAAACTCTGGGTCCTTCCAGGTTGGATCCACGAGATAGGAACTGAGATCTTCAGCATCTGGATGGCGTTCACAGGCGGTCAGAGCATCTGCGGGGATGTGAGCGGCTTTGCGTGATCCAGGGAGCTCAGGGTGACTGGAGGCGCTTCTGGCAGAGGCGAGGGTCACGCCGGGCTGCAAAGACTTTATCCAAGCTTCCCTTTTCTGGCAGAAGGTGTAGACGGTGACGGACGCCCTCCTCCTCCTCTTCCTCCTGTTTGAGGTGTAATGTGAGCAGACAGCATGCTCATGTTCCCAGCATGATTTGCTTTTTAATGTCTCTAGGTTCCTGTTTATAAAAACATTCAGATTTAAAGTCATAGTTTGACTTCATCAAAGCCTCGGTGACATTCGACGCTGAGTAACGGATCACAGATCGGACCAACCAAACCAATCATCTTTTCATTAAACCATGAAGTGTTTCCACCTGTTGGGGATGAACCCCGCTGGATCTCGTAGTTTGTGTGAGTGATCCTGTGCAAAGACGGAGGGATCCGAGGCTTGTTGCTGCAGCTCCTGCTCAGTCACAGAGCACACAAGAAGGATGAGGCCTGTTTGTTTTCTGAGGAAACACACGCAGACGAGGTTCAAAGTTTACACACACACTTAAAACGGACGTGTGTGTTATGACAGTTTTAAGGCAGCGTATATATCCATATGTCTGTGAGCTTTGTTCAGACCAGAGGAAAAGGAATCTTAGTGTTGATCACATCAGTTTGACCCAAGCAGAAACCTCTGGTGTTGAAAAATGAAGCCGATGCTGAAGTGTAAAATCCTGCAGTTCCTAGAGTGTCCACTAGAGGCTGGCTGCAGAAGCACAGGAAGTCACATACACACCCATTCTAAAAAGCCTGTTTTTACAGCAGAGATTAACATGTTTACAGCCTGGTTCAAAAAAAACAAATAGGTCTGATTAGCTCATGTCTCGATCGACACACACTGTACGGGGGGGTGAATGTTTTGATGACTCATCAGTTTTGATTTGATGAAGAATAAGAGTTATTCACAATAAGGCGTGTAGCTGACCTGATTGACAGGTGGGCGCGGTGTAACGGTTTGTCAGGAGGTTTAAAACCCGCCTCAGCTCCAGCTCTCAGTCTGTCGTTAGGTTGACTGAAAGTTAGACTGAGACAGCATTTCCAGCATGGAGACCACCATCGATGGGACTCCAGCGCCCCCTGCAGGAACAGACGGGTGACGTCACTCAGGCTTCAAACATTTGTATTTACAGTCTGTAGTTTGAACGTGTGCTGCTTAAACACAACCTGGGCTTTGACCCGGAAGTCATATCGGCAAACCTTTAGTCTTTACGTTTCCAACAACGACATCACATGCTGTTATAAAGCAATTTATACTGGACTGACACAAAAGGTCAAAAAGGGTCAAAAATCCAGAGGAACAAACTCCTCTGGGAACAAACAAAATAAAAAAATAAAAAATGTTTCCAGGGTCTTTTTTATTGGGTGAAACTGTGGGATAAATGGATGTGATCTTTAATCAGTCACTACACATGAACTACTTTAAAAGCGAACTGCATTAGTCAGTGAAGACAGCAGTACTTTCTTAAGGTGGTTTAAATATTTCTCCATTTTCTGAGAATATTTTCTCCAACTCTCTGAATGCAGCACATTTAAATTTCAAAGTAAAGGTCTTAGCCTGGAGCATGCACCGCCTCCGTGTCCTGAATGCTTTAATAGGACGGCGAGTTTGTCTGGAGGACAGCAGCTTCAGGAAGGACGCTGGATCCCATCTATCTCTCGTGTATCTAACTCGGGATATCCGCACTGAAGCGCTCCGTTTGGGGAGCAGTTAAGTGGGATTTAGAGGAGAAAATACAAACCATGTGTATCTAGTGCAACACATTTTATTCAATGCATTCTTCTTCTCTTTGTTTTCATTACAGTCAGAGTACCTGAGATAACCTGTGATGGTTCAAGTCTCATGTTAAAGGAGCAATATGTAACTCTGACACCTAGTGTTTAGGATGGGTACTGCAGTCCAGATTCTAAACATTGTAGAGAGCTGTCTCCACGCCCCCTCCTCTTTAGAGTCAATGCTCACGCAGGTTGCCATGTGGTGGACACTGTAGCTTCAGTGTTTATCCAGCTCTGCATCGGTCTGTAAACCTTTCTGTGTTCTAACCTCTCTCCATTTTTCAAAAGCATCTCCAATATTGATCCTAGTTTGAGTATGTTTCTGCTCGTGGAGCTTATTAGAAACATGCAGAGGCTTTTTAGGTCGGGTACAATCACTTCTATCTGAACCTGTTCTCTTGCCCGCTTCCATCACTGCAACACCTGTTGGTTTGACCTGATAACTGCTCTCATATCTGACAAACCGAGGGGCGTCCAAAACGGCCAGGTAGGGGGAAACTTTTGACAATCTTCAATGCTCTGTCCTAAATGTCACACGTACAATGAGAGCACTCCAGAATTACCTCTGCTCCCCGTCTCCTGCAGGTGCATTTAAGGGAATTGAAAGGTCGCAGGAGGATCATTTCCGGGTCGAAGGAGGAGACAGGAAGAGATGCAGCATAATAAAAAACTCCTCTGGTCTCCTTAAGGTAACCTAAGGTCCTCAATTAAGGCAGATAGGGAAGGATTTGAGGTCACAAAGTAAGAAAGGAAGGGAGGAGGCGAAACTTAACATAATGAAAAACATCCTACACCGTACGCACGCTGCCAGGAGGAAGATACTGGTAGGAGGGGAATAGAGAGCAGACCAGCGTCCGAGGATCAGAGGGTGGAGGGGCAGAGGAGGTCAGAGGGGTACTGGTGGGAAAGAGATTGTTCAGAGATTTGTAGGTGAGGAGGATTTTGTGTGTGATGGAAAAGTTTAATTTATTGAAGGGTAACGGGTAGTGTTTTGAACCCAGAAGCAGCACACGTATAACAGCAGGACATGAACAAGAAGGTCCATAACAACAGAACTATCCAAGAGGGCAAAGAGAAAAGACGGGTCAGAGGGATGGGAGAGTGTAAACTGGTTTAGTCGATTCAAGGAGAGGCTGGAAAGTCTTGAACGATCTGGCAGTGACGGGGTGACCAGGAGAGGCGTTTATAGGGGCTTGATTGCAGATGAGAGGCAGCTGTGGTACAGGTGAGTTGAGTTGGTTGATTAGGGGGGCATGGCTGGCAGGCAAAGTGACTGACACCTCGTCCACATGTAGGTGTTACATTTAGGTCTCTTGTACGCAAACAGCATTTCAAGTCTCTGTAAACTCTCCTTTAGCAAAACTCCTTCTAGGGTGAAGATGTTCAGAAACTCTGTTTAAGGTGTTTCTGTGCAGACGGGGAAAACAGAGTTTAGTTCTTGTAACGTCACGCTGTGCGCCGGTTTCTCCTCCATGTGACGTCATCGTGTGCTGCTGTCTCTTTAGTTTACATGAGATTAGAGCGATGGCAGACGTAGCTAAACTAGCGCTGGTGCTAACGTTGCTAACTGGACTTTTTACATGCTCACACATACACACACAGTTACTCTCCCACTATGTTGATGAGCAGAGACGCCAGAATGGACGACTTTGTGAATGAAATGGTTGTTGCAGAGGAACGGCGAGAACATTGTGACGGCATGACGGCAGTAACTGTGTTTTCATGTGGGCGAAGATGTTCTTGAGGACTGAGCGTGTGTGGATGGGATTCTTTTTGAGATGAATCATGGAGGAGGAAAACCTCAGTTTAAAAAAATACCCGCCTACGTGTGGACTCAAGTCTCTCAGCTTACACCTTTATTAGAAGCCTCTCTGCACGTCTTACCCCCAGACTAATAAAAAAACAATCAATACAATCAAGACGCAGCCGTCCGACTGTCACGGGATTCAACCTTTCTGCGAGCACAGAGAGATCGCTCTTCCCCTCTGAGGTCTTTGAAAAGGTTTCACAACATAATATGACAAATAAAGAAATGATTAGAACACTCACCTCACTCACCTGCAGCCACTGAAAGAGTTTGTTCACTGCCGTTCTTTTGCAGCTGGAAATCACGCCAATGTGCCCAAAAGGCAAAGACGGCAACAACGAGTTGAATGTGTAGATATTAGGACAAGTGTCCCGCCATCTGTTGAGGCACTTATTCATGAAACACTCGTCCCACGGGCCGTGTTAGAAGGTAACAGTCTACCTGGGTGGATTCATGCGGTTTGGGTCCGTGTTGGTCTGAAAATGACCTCGAGGTCCTGATCTTTTTCAGCGACAGCCATGCATCATCATGCCTGCTCGTGTATTTCAGCATCAGCGTGTGTACCTGGTTGCTAAGTACAACATGTGAAACATAAAGTCAGCTCTCAGGGTTTAAACCCGCAGTGTGTGCCAGCTGCTGACAAACACGTTTCAGTCTCACCTGGAGCAGGTAACAGCAGGACGGACCTCTCTCTCTCACACACACACACACACACACACACACACACACACACACACACACACACACGCGCGCGCGCACATAGCAGCAGCGTGCTAGCGTGGCTGCAGACAGGTGTCAGCCATCTTTAATGTTTATGACAGAGCTCTTTCTCTGTATGCTGATGATGTCACGCTGTTATTAATGAATCATGTGGGGAAGCGGGAGCTAAGGTTTCTCCTCATAAAACAAACAAATCAGCCCGAGCAGCTCGCGTTGCACACAACAGGAGCTCAGGGGCCTCCGTACTGACAGACTGCTAACTGAACATGAACTTTAGACTCGAACATCGGCTCTGTGTCGAGACGCCGTGTTTGCTTTGGACCTGTACGGCTGTAAAATAACATTCTCTCACACTATTTAAGCCATTTGTTAATTTCTCGTTTCCTACAAGCAGCTTTATTTTCTTTAACCACGACCGCCATCATTTCCTAATCTCAGCTGAGTGTTTATTACTAATCACCATGACAACACATACTTTAAATTTATAACAACTGTTCTGTGTGAACTTCAAGAGCAAACGAGATTATAGAAGATATTCTACCTCAATAAAACTCGACCTGGAAATAATTAAACGTACATGTCTATGTTTATCATACCAGTTAGAGGCAGAATGTGCGACATGTTCCACATCAATATATCATAAATCCAGTCTATCCTGTGTAAATGTGTCTCTGTGTCCTGCTGGCTGTGTTGTTGTCAGAGTCGTGTTTACATGGACGGGACAGCCGGCTCCTCCCCTTGTGTATAAAAGCTGTTTTAGTGAAGGACTAGAGAGAAGAAGAAGAACATACCCACCTATTATTTGGATGTTAGTAAGAGTTTTTAGATCACGCTCATTCTGTGTCAGTTTACATGCAATGTGAAGCTACGAGCTAACTAAAGAGCGCTAACATTAGCATGCTAACACAACAATGCAGGACACAGGTGATTGCAGCTTGAGCAAAGGATAAATTTGTCCGCCGCTTAAGCTTGACTCTTTTGATGCTTTAATGAGAATGTTTGGCTTTACATCAATGCTACATGTAGTTTGACTAATACACAATATGAACTAAAGAGCAGAGAAGAACAGAAAATAATAAGAAGCCGTTTCATTACATGTACAGAGATCACACTGGTTGCATGCTTACGGTCTATGCCTGTCGAAGAACTGAAAGATCTTCCTCAAGGTGTGCTCCCAGGCATGTCAGTCATCTCATGAAGAGGGATGTTCTGACTGTTCCGAACTTCCTAAACTGCTTCTGTCTTCATGTAGTGTAGAAATATGAATCTTGTGAATTTGCACTCATGATGCTGCAAACCCTTTGATTTAAAGTTACCGTTGTAGTCCTGAGTTATTCTTGACCTTAAAGAGGCAGAAAGAAAGCAAAGTAAAACCATGCAAAAGACATGAAGGCAACCTGAAATCATGAAGACATTAAAGAACAGAAAAAAAAAATTAAGGGCCTGCATCTTCTAATTGGTTCCTGTGGTATCAAAAAAGGTATCATTATCTTTTTATTTTCACTGGCATCATATCGAAGCTGAATTCTGGTATCGTGACGACCCTTCTCCATGAAACTTTAATAAAATACTAAAGTTACAAGGAATTAAAACCACTTTGTTCTCTTTCTGTGGTCATTAAATATACACACATGCACACACAGTCTCACAGCTGGGTTCATGCAACTGTATCATCACTCTCAGAACAGACATGAAGTCGGAAAAAGATTCAGGTTAGATTCTTATCCCCACAATTTCTTCCTGCCGTCTTCCAAGACTTTTTCTCCAAATCACAACAAATTAATTGAGCTCATGTAAAATAATTAGTCTTTTAAGGTTCCTTAAACGGGATAACGATTAAAAATAATCTTTGTATTGTGTTGAAGATAAATCTCTGACATGTTTGAGTGAATGCAAACTGTCTGGTCCCGATTTTTGTGAACACTTAGTTACAAAGAGGTAGAAGGAGTCTGACAAGAAGTGTCAAAGTGTCAGCTCTGGTTTCAAAGCAGAGAGAGAGCGTTCATGTCTACCTGCCCTCTGGCTCACATTCATCTGGCTCACATTCGCTCTATTAGGACACAGAGTCTCTCCCAGGTGAGGACAGGTATGGCAGTAATGTGACTGAGGGCAGCAGGTTACTGAGTCGAGCACAGAGTGAGCGTGTTCCCCGGATCAAACTGACTCAGGGTCGGCATGTGGCAGCGTCGCCTTTGACAGCACAGGTATCCTCGGGGTGAAGAGGAGCGTCGTCTCTGATGGACAGGTTGCTCACACCTGTGTAGTCAGATTACCTGGATGATAAGACGCGAGAGAAGCAGCGTGTTTTCAGAAGATGTCTCACAGCTCGGTGCAGTGGGCCCGGAGCAGAGCTCTGAGGGACACCGGCAGCAAACACTCACTATTTATCTCACTTTTACTCGACAGAGCCAAGAATGTGACGTGTGTGAAGACAGGCATTCCTGAGAACGAGATCAAATCTGCAGACGTGTTACGAGACAGCACTGCCTCCACTGTAAACTCGATCTCACCGGTTCTTTACTGTAACTCACGCTCGCACTAAACGTTTGTTCAATTAATATTCAGTATTTTCTTCATCATCAACAAACTGAGGTTTTCACAGCAATAATGCATGCAACGCTTGGCAGCATAACAAGAGTGAGTGCTGTCAGATGGGGCCCTCTTAAGGAGGTTCCTTACTGTCATTGCAAACACATTTTGAGATAAACTACCGTGGTTGCAAGTTGTTCAGCACTTGGGGGTCCCCTACTGACATGGGGCCCCAAGCAGTTACCTGCCTTGCCTGTTGACAAGAAGCACCTTCGCTCAAAGTTAATCAGGCAACCAGATACTGAAACTGATCCAGCTGACAGGTCATCGGACTGATACCTGGTACTGATCCTAGCTAACAGGTCATCAAACTGGGACTTGGTACTGATCCAGCTGACAGGTCATCAAACTGGGACCTGGTACTGATCCTATCTAACAGGTCATCAAACTGGGACCTGGTACTGGTCTTAGCTAACAGGTCATCAGACTGGGACCTGGTACTGGTCCTAGCTAACAGGTCATCAGACTGGGACCTGGTACTGGTCCTAGCTAACAGGTCATCAGACTGGGACCTGGTACTGGTCCTAGCTAACAGGTCATCAGACTGGGACCTGGTACTGATCCTAGCTAACAGGTCATCAAACTGGGACCTGGCATGCAGTTTAAGAGCTCCTTGTTGGGATGTTTGCATATTAATATATTGCTGTTAGTGTTTTGTGAAGCCCTTCCTGTATCTGATCAAACCTAACGAGCTGTGAGCCTGCTCTGTCACCTTGTCCTCTGAATCACCTGTGGATTGTTTGTCGGTAACGTGGAGGCCAAGCGTTGTCAGGCGGCAGGTTTCATCGTGCAGAAAGCTGTTGACATCTGTCTTGCTCTGTAACTTCCAGCTGACTGAACTCAAACCATGAGCGCTCTGTGTTCGCAACACTTTTTTTTTATGATCAATTGTTTGGCAGAGCGGCGTCTGTTTGTCTTTGAGCCAGCAGCTCGACGGGGCGGAACAAAGTGATCCACTCACAGCTCACACAAAGACGACGAAGGATCTGATGCATGCTGGGTAAATATTGTAGCAGTGTGTCGGTGATGAAACAAAGTCGAGAGGTGTGTGTATTCTGACCTGCACACAGATACAGTATATCTCCAGAAGAGAAGTCAGCCTGCAGGGGACACTGGATTAAAAACCAGAGGTGTCAGTGCTTCGTACCTGAACGCGTCTGACTTCTGTGTTTAACTATCAAATGTCTTACAGGTCAGAAAGTAAAGAAGCTGCGGATAATAAGACTCAGATTAAGGGCCAAACGGTGGCTCACTTTACATTTCACTTTGGGTAAAAACAGAGTGTTAGGTCATGCTCTACTGAGGGACATGGAAGCACACTTTGATAGAAGTAAACTTTTATAGTTTTTGTTTGCATGGATATGTGATCATCAGCTGAATGTTTGCAGCACTTTGAGTCCAAGACACATTTTCCCAAAGGGTAAAATGTACTTGTGCTTTGAAATTAAATATCTGTCAAACATGTTCAATATTTATGATTCCAGGTCTAGTGCAGTGGTTCTCAACTGGTCAAACCTCAGGACAAAGCACCAACTCCTTCATGAAAAATCGTGACTCAAATTTCTGATATTTTTCAATCAATCAGATTTATTCAGTGAAGAATTGTGAAGTTTGGACCTCAGACGGTAAAAAACTAAACTGAACAAAACCTTCCTGTCCCGCTGAAAACAGCTCTGAGACCCACTTTTGGGTCCCGACCCACCAGTTGAGAACCACTGGTCTAGTGTGTGGCCAGCTTAACTCGCCTGTTTCTGTCCCGGGGGGTAAATCTTACAAACATGTTGCATCTTCAGGGTGTTTTTGATGGATAAAATCACCTCAATAGAATTCAAAGGACTGCATTTTTTATTTGAAATACCAACACCTTTCATAAGTTAGCAAATTGAAAATGCACTCTTTGTTATTGACAAAATAAATAGCAGAGCGTTGCTTATTTACACATTCAAACGACACAAATACCATGATAAACAGAAACGATCAGTGATGCTCGTTGTTTGAACGTTATGATGGGATCATTTTGTGCTCTTTAAATAGAAACGTTTGAGTCATTGAGCTGAGGAATAAATAACTTGTTGTCCATCCACACATGCAGAAGTGGATGTTTCTGAAGAACAGTAATTATCTATGGAACATTATTTACATTCAGGAACAGGTGACCATCACAATCGTCCCATAAAAACAAACGGAATAATAATGGAGCCGAATGTTTCTAAAACTCTTTCATTTGGTCGAAATCTCAGGTTTTAATTTGTCGTCCTTCTTTTCACGATCCAAGCAAAAAGTCCCATCTTGAAGTCTGTACAAATATGGGGCTCCAACAAGCCGAACCGATCTGAAAAAGCAGAATTTATTGTCTCAGTTTCAAGTGTTCTCTTTTCCTTTGGCTTCTGAAGGTCAGTCAGGTCCATTTGGAGGATTCAGTCCTTCCCTGCTTTGACCCTGATTTTTGTCTCGCAGGAGAATCCAGACGCTTGCTTGTCCTGCGTCTGCACAGTTTATGGCTTGGTAGGAAGTGTGGAAGGGGGTGGGGGGGGGGGGGGGGGGGGGGTTTGTTGGTACCAAAGGTGGTCTCAGGAGGCGAAGTACGAGGTCTGCATGGAGTACAGGCGGTCGATGGGGTTTCCCTGCAGCGAGTTTATATCAGGCGTGGTCATGAAGCAGTCGCTGAGACTCGTCAGAGACGTGTCGCTGTCGATGTCGTGGAAGATGGAGTCAGTACCTGTGAGGCAGAGAAGACAGGAAGTCCACTTTACTGAAACATCTCCTCTTAAAGCTCCTGAAAGCTGCATACACTTAACTCACAGCGAGAGGGCAGAAAACATGTAAACAAACTGACAGCTGCTCAGATCGCCATGCTGGATTGATAATCTACAAAATGCTACATTCTCTACATGCTAGCAGAGGCGCTGCTTGTTAACAGGCAAGACAGGCTACTACTCGGGGCCCCAGGCCAGTACGGGGCCCAACCGAGGGCTGACAAACTTCAGACCCCGGCAGTGGCTCAAAATGTGCAAATTTTGCAATAACAGCAGAAACCTCCCAAAGGCCAGGCACACACGAAAAGATTTTTGCTGTTGTCACCATGGTAATGTTTTTTGTGCTTCCTGCTTCACTCAGCTTGCTTCCTGACTGGCTAATGTTCTGTTCCACGTGACAATTCACAGAGCCCGTGCTCGGCCGTTCTCTGTGTTCTACCCACACAACAGGAGGACGTCTGATGTCAAATCGGGGGCCGCCTCGTCTTCCGAGCAGATCGTGGAAGTTAAAATCACTCCTAACACACCTCGCACCAAAGGAGAATCTGGCAAGATAATCTTTGGATCCATCAGATAGTCGAGCCTTTGCTGACTTTGGTCTTAAAGTGAGGAAATTGTAGTGTGTACCACGCTTTAGAGGGCCCTCTCTGACAGCACTCACTTTCATTGCACTGCAAAGCATTGCGTTCATTATTCCTGTGAAAACCAAAGTTTGTCAGAGTCACAGGAGAAGAGATGTTGTTGTCCTGTGCTTTGAGTCACAGCTGCTTCCTCAAACATCATCTGCACCTCTCTGCAGCTCACAGTTTATTACATAATGGGAACACTGTGGGCTCTGCTCAGATAGATGTTAAATATATTGTGGTTCAGTGTGTGTGTGTGTGTAACACAGACAGACAGCCCTCGCTCACTTTAATTTCACCGCGGTGTGTAACTGCTCTCCCGGGTGTCGCTCTCCTTTATTGGTCTGACTGTGTTTAAACGCTGACAACTTGATGACTCATCCATTTTTAATGAGCCGTCACACCTTATTGGTTCATCGTCTGCACCGCCAGTAAAACAGTAGTGAGGTTAATCTGGATGTGTGAAAAGGAGCAGAAAGAAGACTAATCTTATAATATCTGCCCCTCTTTCACAAAGCATTAATGAAAACAAAACAAAACACTTAATTCAAAAACATCAAACTCCTCATCATCATCAAATCTCACCTCTTCAACATCGCCTACAACCACTAACATTCTCAAGTCTCCTCCTCCTCTTCTTGCATTATCTCTTCTTTGTTTTGTTTGGTTGTTCTCTGTTAAGCGTCTTTGAGTACTTTGAAAAGCACAATAAAAGTCTAATGCCATCGGTTACTCTCGTGGTTAAGGTTTGTACTCGCATTAAGTTTGGGACTCAAAAGAGACGAGTAAACAAAGATTCACAGGAAGACAATTACAGACTTTCACACTTGTTTTTACTTGTGTGCAGTTTCATCCTTAAGTGTCTGCCTGAAAATAAATCCTATAAATGTGCTGCATCGTCCTCTAACAAAGTTAAAGGGCTTCAGTCTCTCCAGCATGAACAGGGTCAAAGGTCAAACCTCCACAGGTCTCTCGCTGGAGAACATTTCAGATTAAAAAGAGAATCATCTGAAGAGCGTCCACTGATCATTGGAGTCTGAAACTCACCGTATGGGTTCATGTGGTCTCCGGGCATCTGTGGGGGGGTGAGGCCCTGCTGAAAGGGGTCTGTGTTGTATCCATTGTGCTCCATGGTGACCAGCTGCTGCTGCTGGTTTTGAGGGAGGGGACCTGAGTAGGAGCTGAGCAGCCCCTCCATACAGCCTGACAACACGTCTGAAACAAACAGAGGAACAACATGATGAAGCTGTTTGTCATGGCGTTAAGACTCCTGACAAAAAGATGCATGTGTGAACGCAAATAGCCCGATGTTCCACTCAGACTTTAACCAGAGTTTCTCAAACATGACCCTGCATTCATCTGGTGTCAGAAACATCGGAAAAACAAGTGTCGGAAAATAGAAGGTGCACGTGAATCGCTGCTCAAGTCGGAACAACAAATTGCAAATTTGGGAAAAAAATGAGGCACCAGACGTGACGTCAGATTCGTCATCACATGAGGGGCTAAAGATGTTTAGTTGATGTTAAGATACTTGACTAATTTACATATTTCACATCAACTTTTAGCTCAAATATAACTCTTATCAGAGTCATTCCGCACATTTTCTTCGTAGCATCCATGCTGTTTGTTGTTGTTGTTGTTGTTACAAAATTCAGACTTTCTGAAACTGAAGGCATGTGAACACACTGAAGTCAGAAGTACAACTCTCGACACTCGTGAACTGGGACCATCAGAGGAGCACCTGAATGCAGCATTATTCCCGCATTATGTCAGAGTGAGCTGATGTGAGAACGCAGCAGGATATAATCAGGAGAATTCACCTGGAGCGAGTGGGAGGGGGTGGTGACGTTTATTCCCTGTGATCGCTGCACGACCATAGACTGTCTGCACGCCACCTCTACGACCTCATGGGCGGTCGTCCTGACATTTTAAGGAGCGCATGCTGAACGTGGAAACGGCTTCTGACTCTACCTGGGACCATCTTTTGGTATCAACCTGTTAGCTAGCAGTACAACTGAACTTTGTCAGTCATTTTTCAAATTGCTATTGAAGCAGATTTCAATCCCAGGTAGACCCGCCCTGACTCCTCCCCCTTTTTCTGGTCTCTTTGAACATCATGCTGTACTTTAATACTTGGAACTAGACATTAAGACCATCAACTTATTTGGAAAATGTTTACTGAGGGAATAAATCATTGGAGGAACATTTGATCATTGACTTCTCTTTGAAGCATTTTACCTCATTAAAAAAAAAACGACTGCCACCGGCCTGTTTGAACTCGTCGCAGGTTTATAACTTTGCACATTGATGTATGCATGTTAGACTACTTTCTGGTGTTGCTGCCTGTATGAATCTAAACTGAATATGGCATTACGTAAAAAGCTTTGAAAAAATCAGGATCGTCTTCCTGTGCAGCACTGAGCTCCAAACATCTCTATAGATGCAAACACAGCCTGTACATCCATTCGACGCCGTACCGCCAACCGTTCCCTTTAAACACACGCCGTCTAATCAGCTTATTGTAAATTCACTGTGTAAACTGAGCGTCTGTTTGATCTTTAAGATGTCTCTCCAGTCATGCAGGAGGCTTCATCTCATCCTAACATCGTACCTCAAACATCCCCCGTTTGCTGGTTTGCTCAGCTCATTTGGTTAACAGCAGCAGCTTCACTGTGATAAAGCTGCTGCTCTGCCAATATTGACACACAGGACGTCCCTGAACAGAGAGACGCAGCGCCTGCCAACGCGCAGAGACACTTATCTAAACTGTCTGCTCATATCCGCCGTCAGACCGCACAGACGATAAGCCTGGAGGCTGCACAGAGAATCCTCGTTTTACAGCCTCAGCCACGGAAACACTCTGATTAACCAGCAGGAAGACGGATATTGACCAGCAGAGGAGGCGCTGCCGGACTCGATCTGAAGGAGACACGACGCAGACGAGTGTTTGTGGAGCGACTTTCTGTTTACTGTTCCAGAATAATGTGAAGATCTGACGAATTATTATTTAAAGCACCTCGCTCTCTGAACGCACAGTCAGTATAATTATAACAGACACACACACACACACACACACACACACACACACACACACACACACACACACACACACACACACACACACACACACACACACACACACACACACACACACACACACACACACACACACACACACACACACACACACACACGATAAACCCTCACCTGGTCCGAGCCTCTGGTTGCTGTGTTGCTCCTGCTGTTGCTGCTGTCTGCGCGCTAACTTCTTCATCTGTAGGTAAATAAACACAAGAACAAGATTAGCATGTCGCTAACGCTAAACAAACGATACACAGATGTCAACCTCCTCTGAATAAATCCTCTTAAAGAGATAAAATAATTAACTAAACTTTGAGGTATGTGTGAAAAAGGTCAAAAGGTTGAGTTAATCCTCGGTCATTGAAGTTTTTGTCAAACAAACTGGAGGAAACTCTGTGTGTGTGTGTGTGTGTTGAAGACAAAAACACAGAACAAACAATCGATTAAAGGTCACATATTCTGCTAAACACACTTCCCCATGTTCCTCTAACTCTAACATGTCTCTAGTCTGTCTACAAACCCCTAAATTATGACAAAAGTCCATCCTCTCCCTCTTTTGCCTGCTCCACTTTTCAGAAAATGTGTGCTCAAACAGGCCGTTTGGAGATTTTCCCTTCATGACATCACAAAGGGCAGTAACCCCTCCCCCAGGTGGGTGACACTCCCACAGCTAGGTGTTTGTTCTGTCCTCTGAGTCTGCCTTCTCACCGTAAACAATAGGACATGGAGCGAGAAAGCCTGAGAAACTCAAGCCCTTCCAGAGAGGGGGTGTGGTCAGACACAGCTCATTTACATATTTAAAGGTACAGACACAGAAACAGCCTGTTCTGAGCAGGGCTGAAATAGAGGGGTTTATAGACATGATCAAATACAGGATCAGAGTGGATTTAGAACAAGAAACTTCACACACATGTTTTGAGGAGCTCTGAGACTTATTTACACTGATGAAGGAGTGTATGTGACCTTTAAAAGAGAAAATCGATGCACCGACCCTGTGTAGAAGAATCAGCGCATATTGTGTCACTCTGTACACTTTATGACTGACTCTGATAGACTGAGATCTGACAGCAGTTAGCGGCTTGTTGGATATTAACACTTTGTTCACATTATTCTCACAAATGCCACCAAGCCGACCAAACATCAGATTATCAGTTCTTGATCCTCTGAAGATTAACTGATGAAGAACTGGTTTTGAATAACTAAACCCTTTGGCAAAAAAAAGAACGCTTCAAAACAACAAGACCCCTCAATCACATGTGATCTGGATCTGCGTAACAACATCAAATCTGCCTGTCATGTAATCCCCTGGAACACATCACGTGGAACTTTACGAGAAGTCTTCTCAGGTGAAAAGAAAATGGAGACTTGATACAGCGAATCATGTGACTTCTAAGTGTTTCATTACTGCTTAAAAAAAAACCTTAAAACACAGAAAAAGCTGATTGAAGGCAACATGTGAAGTGTTGGGGTTTAAAGTGTGAATGTTGGATTCCACCACCACAGCTCCCTGCGGAGGGTTTCCAGGGCAGTTTAGGGCTGACCCCGACATGGACTGAGTAAACTGTGAGCCTAAATCCTCAGGAAGACGTTCTGGGGTGGACTGTTAAACAGAATCCAAATCGATTACGCGAGACCAACAGGTGAATCTGGACTCAGGGTCTGGAAGGTAGGACCCTGTAGTCTATGACTTAAGAGCACTAAAGCCTGATTTACACTTCTGCATTCACAACATTTCCAGCAGAAGGAAGAGCGCTACAAATCAGACTAAATAAGCGCTGCTCAATATTTATCAGCTCCGACTCCACATAGCCAATCGATTCAGTCGCCATGGTTTCCTGAGCACAAACAAGCAGAGAAAACAATGGATTGCAACAAGCTCTAAAAAGCTGTTTTAACATCGTCATCATCATCATTCCTGATCACGTGTCCCAGATAATATCGAAGCTCGCTCTTGATTGATGTGACTCCTTTTTTACAGATTATTTTCCTTTGCAGAGAAAAAGCTCGTCTGTTTCTTCTGATGGGAGGCTTGAGAGAAACAGGAAGCTAAGGTAGCGCCCAATCAGTGTTTTATTTAAATGCAGATTACTTTTACAGATTTACACCTTCACTAGAATGCGTGATGGGAAATCTTCTTTTCCTACTTTTTTGGTAGAAAGTCGACAGGTGTCTGACTCATCCTTGGATTTGTAGTCCTGTGTTTATCGATGCCAGTGTGGATTCTCTTTTTGGATGAGAACAGTTGAATTTAGTCCTTAAGACTGTAAGACAGCTGAAATCTCCTCTAAAGACAGAAAATCAGCGACTGGCAGCCACTTAAAGCATCGATTCCCCCAAGGACGGAGCATGATGCAGATAATTTCCCAACAAAATCTCTCTAAATGCTTTTCCCTCTGACTGTCCAGCCACCGCGTCCAGCTGAGAAGAGAGAGGAGATGATGTATTTATACTGACCAATCACAGGCCTCGATGGAAAAATGATTCAGCGCCAAGACTGCAGAGGCACAGGTGCACCGCGACGCACTGAACAAGCAAATCAAATCCAAATGTTGCTCTGGTTAGAAAAGTTACGACAGGAAAGTATCGGGGTAAAGCCGTGGGGACAGACTCCTCCCCCGCTTGTGTTTCAATAAGAAGAGAATGGTCTGTGGTCGTCTGAACTCCAGCACGCCATCCCCTCCAGCACAATCATTAAAACACAGAATGAGGAAATATGTTGGGAGGAACTGACCTTCGCCCTCTGGTTCTGGAACCAGACCTGGACCACTCGAACACTGAGTCCGGTCTCTGCAGCCAGAGTCTCTCTCACCTGCAAGTCAGAGCACGGCGTACGTTAAGCAGACGTTTGAAACACAGTGCTGTCTTTCCCTACACGCAGAGCACGCCGCCTCCTCATCTACAGCGGTCTATGGTAACGCGTTACAAAGTCATCCGTCAGAGTACTCAGATTACTTTTTTTGTCATGACGAGTTACATAACGTGTTAGTTCATCAAATCAAGTAATCGTTACTTTTTCCATAAAAGTTACCTGGCGCAAAAAAAAAATGCTGCGTCTGTTGGTGCCTCAAAAGAAAAGAAAAGAAACCGCTGATCTGCAGTTTCCGTTTCTCTTCCTCTGAGGTCGCTGCACATGAGCAGAAGGTCAGGCTTCAGATGTGTCAGCGTGCGTGCACAGCAAGCTAATTCAGCCAATAAGACGGCGGAGAGGGCGACGTTTACTTTGTGGAAATGTTCACATTATAATTTAAGATTACACTTAGACTCTTTCTCTGTTGTTGCTAGGCAGAAAATACTTTACTTCCAGCTCTGTGATTGGTGGTCTGGGTTTAAAACAACACAGGGTCTAGTAAACGTAATCCAGTGAGAGAATGAGAGTCTCATCGACCAATCACATGGTGAGTATGGATTTACCTTCCTGCAGGGTTTGGAGGAGACCTCGAAGGAGGCCTTGAAGGCTCTCCTCTGCTGGGTGGTCAGGATGGTGCGGGGGCGTTTGGGCCGGCGGGGGTCTTTACTGTCATCACTGCCTTTAGCTGCAGGTCCTTTATCCAACTTCACATCCACATCCTCGTCCTCGCTCTTATCTGTCAACACAGACATTTGATGGGTTTAGATCTCCCCGTGCATTCACAGAGGGTAACTTTCATCTGGGAATGAGCGTTCATCTAGAGAGTTTTAGGTTATGCAGATGTTGGATATGTTTACCCGAGTCGGAGCAGCCCACGCTGGCCGTGCTGAGCAGGTCCTTCTCCCTCTCGTAGTCGCTCTTGCACAGCAGCTGGCCGTCCTTCAGGACAAACTGGTCTCCTTTGAGCAGCTGGCGCTCGCACACGCAGCAGCAGAAGCAGCTCAGGTGATAAACGCTCTCCAGAGCTCGAATCACCAACTCGGTGGGGGCGATCTTCTCCAGACAGCCGCTGCACTTTGTGGCAAACAACCTGAGGACACAGAGAAAACAAGATTGTGATTCAAAAGGGGAAACTTTCTTCAGCAAAACTCTAGAAATCCTCGATAGAAAGACACAAGAAATCTTGATAATTCTCCTGGTTGTTGCAAACGTTCTCTACTTTTACTGATGCGAGGCCGTTACACTGAATGTGACAAGTCGTTGTATCCAGCGTAGCGTCTACATATCCAGTGTGAAGCCCTCAGTTGGCTGTTTCAGCGGTCGCCATCTTGGATTTTAAGAGCCTGACTTGACCATATCTACCCACGAATGGATGGTGAGAGCCGGTGTTTGTGTCTGCAGAATTTCACCAACATGACCCACTTTTGTATTTTATAGCCTTTTCCCATTAACTCCACCTTATTTTCCCTTCAGAGACCTTGGTTGAAAATCACCAGAGAGGATCGTCCTGAGAGAACAGATTGAAGCGTCCTCGTTAGAAATGTTCACAAAAAAAAAATCAACAAATAGAGCTGGAGACGTTTCAAGTCGCTGAAGGAACACTGAATTGGCAGGAACGCTCCGTCCTCAGAGACAGAAAGAAAAAGAAAACCATGCAGCAACATCTTCACACAGCAGACGGCACGCTGCGATGACATCACAGCAGAACCAGAAACGATCCAGATGTGTTTGAGGAAAATGAGCATAAACGTTGTTTAGCGCTCGAATTTAACCCTCTGTTTGATGTCCGAACAGGCAAACAGGACTGTCAGTCATATTTTCAAACTGTTCTTTGTCAAATAAAAGATTTATTCCCCATTATTTATCCTTCAAAGATGCCATCAAATAAACCACAAGTCCATTAATTTAAGCGTAGATTTATACCACGATCCGGAGGGACAACATTAACAGAAAATGTACCGGGGGGGGGGGGAGGCTCAACCCGAAGCATTTCAGAATTTGGGGCCAAATGTAGAAACATCATGAACCACTGGACGATCTGTGACGTCATCCCTGATTGAACTTCATACCTATGCTAGTTAAGAGCAAGGAGAGCTATGTGCTCGGCCAATCACATTTCAGCTCATTCCCAACACCCAGCAGAGTGAGGCAGACTGACTGAGGGATGGAGGAGAGACCGGTGGAGGGGCAGAGGAGGAAGGAGGTGACTGTAAGGCAGGTACAGAAAGGGCTCAATGTTTGGACAGCTGCACTGCTCCTCCTCCTCCTCATCCCTTTCCTTCTACCTCTCCTCCTCCCTCTCTCTCTATTCTCCTCCTCATCCCTTTCCTTCTCCCTCTCCTCCTCCCTCTCTCTCTCTTCTCCTCCTCATCCCTTTCCTTCTCCCTCTCCTCCTCCCTCTCTCTCTCTTCTCCTCCTCATCCCTTTCCTTCTCCCTCTCCTCCTCCCTCTCTCTCTCTTCTCCTCCTCCGTTCAGCAGCCCTTTCTCTCTGCTGAAACTTTTGGAGGAATCAGAGAGTTTGATTTGCAGTTTTGTAGTTTCAATCACCTTGCATTGCACACTTTCTGCTGCTCTATGACAAAATAGATTTGATTATGTACGGTGGCTGACAAGGGCAACCGAACTGCACGGGCTGGAATTATTTGCACGAGGAAACTCTGAAATGCAGCAACATAAAAACAAATGCAGAAGCTCAAAACAAACACTAAGATTTAACGTCACTGCAGATTTAAAAAACAAAAAGATGCTGCAAAAAGCGGAAACAGCAGCGTTAAGAACAAACGCGCTGCAGAAACATAAACAATGCAAAGTCCAAAACACACAAACACAGAACGAGTGCAAAAGAAAAACGCTGCAAATCCAATCATCTGAACAGAAGTGCTCCAGGCCTGTAGGGAGCGCTCTGCATTTGTTTTCCTTTCCTTTGTGTCTGAACTTTCTGCACATTTTTAAATGCAAATAATTCCAGCGGCTGCAGTTTCTCTCGTCTGTCACCGTTACTATGCGCTCATTGGCAGGTGACATGCAGCCATTTGTAGTTAAATGCTTTTTGCAGTTGCACAGTCAGCAGGTATTTAATGCATGTTAGGATTTATTCATCTGTACAGGTTTTTGTTCTCTCAGTAGCTGACACTGGTCCTTAAAAACATTATAATCTGTGTTATAAACGTTATAAACATCAACTCAGCTTTCCTCACATCTCGTTCTCGTAAACAGCCTGTGGTTTGTTCAGTCTTCTTCTCTTTGGTCACACTGCGTGCTGGTCAGCTGTGTCTTTTTTTTTTTTAAATGACGCAAAATGTTTGAATGCCTGAAAACTCACCGACACATGGCCGACACATGGCTGACACAGAGGGATCACAATGCCAAAAGAATACAGCGTAACGTCAAGATGTTGTGAATTATTGTTACTTCAAATATAATCTCAGGATTTATCCATCTGCTCTTTTCTTTAAGGACACACAGGACCCATTAATATGAAAGCAGCACTAGAATGACGGAGGACGAGCGCAGCCATGAGAAAACAACAGAAACATGACGGATGAGTTCAGAGAGCTGACAGAGTTTTAAAGCGAGGCCTCAGGACTTCAGTCAGAGTCTGTTAAGGAAGAAACACAAACATGAACACAGAGGAGGACGCAGATGACTTCAAATGCAAATGACCACATCCACTCAGGAGTTTTCTGCAGCAACAGGGGAGTAAAGAGAAGGGGAAACTCAGGTTCACAGCCGACAATGAATTTACAGTTCATCTTTATTAAAATTATATAAACTGAAGGGTTAACATGCTCTCTCTGTCCCTCTGCCCGCCACACACACAAACACACACACACACACGCCTCTCCACAGCATTTCCAGCATGGAGACCGTCATCGGTGGGACTCCAGCGCCCCCTGCAGGAACAGACGGGTGTCTTCAGGCTTGGTCAGCCCCCCACTAACTTTTCAATCTCATCTCGTCAATGGAAACAAAACGTTTGTGTCATCACAAATAGAGAGATTTTAAGGTCGTTTAACGTCTCGTCTTGGTAAATCTTAAGGTAAAAATCGTCTTACTTAAAGGGCCCGGTCACTTTTTCTTAGTTCAACCTGTTACTAAGGCTTTCAAACGATCTTTACATCCTGGTCTGCTGCTGCTGGAGTGGAACACGTGTGGGGTCTGAAATCTGCCTCTTCAAGGAGCAGAGAGTCCGGCTTTAGACTTTTGGTCTTATTTACTTCCAACTCTTGTTTGGTGCGGCTCTCAGTGTTTGTTCCAGTGGAGGATTCATGTGGCTCTCTTCACTGAGAACCTGGACCACCACTGCTGGAAGGGGGGCAGGGGAGGGGGGGGGGGGCGGGAGGGGGTGTCTTTGGAGGAGCCTCCTTGACCCCCTGGCCCTGTGCCCTGTGCTCCACACGGCTCCAGCAGCTTAACAAGCATAAAGAGGTTCAGGATTAAAGAGGATAAGAGGAGAGGAGAAAGGACCAAGCCGTAAAAACAGACTGTGTGTGTTCCTCCACTGTTCTCCTGTTTGCTCTCTCTCCTCGGGGAGCCAAATGACCTGAAGGAGGAGTCTGGGAGGGGGGTGCGCGGAGGCTTCGGGTGGCAGCTTGTTGGAGTTTTAATTAGTAGGAGTAATCAAAGGATGATTGTTGAAGAGGCAGGGGGAAATAAAAGCAGGATTCTCCGAGTGGGGATGAGCTGTTTGCTCAGCCAAAAGCTCAAGAAGTCAGAGCGAGGCGCCGAGAGTCTCTGAGGAATCCCCTCCGACATGTCGGTCAGCAGAAAATGATCCCTGCAGTCTATTAAACACACTCTCTAATCACCTTCTGGAGAGCCAGGTCAGAGGAGGGGGGGGGAGTAAAGGTGCAGCATCACCTTCATATGAACTATGTCGTACACGTGGACAGAAGTCTGCAGAAACCAGGTGAAAAACGTGCTGAGAGCTTTCACAAAGTTCAAACTTGACAAGCTCGCTGCAGGGATTCATCTCCATTCAGGCCTGCACAGCGTCAGTGCACATTGATGTTTGACAACGTGTTGGCCCTCCCGCCATCAGGGCCTGCTATTGTGTTTTTGCCCTTCTGTCTCCTCATCCCTCTCCTCCTCCTCCTCATCCATTTCCTTCTCCCCCTCCTCTCTCTCCTGCTCCTCCTCTTCTTCTTCTTCTTCCTCCTTCTCCTCCCTCTCCTTCCTTTCCTCCTCCTCCTAGTAGTTTTTCCCCAGGTGTAGGTCACTTAGGATCTGGCAGACGACCTCTCACTCTCTCTCATTCACTCCCAGCGTCACACGTCCCTTCAGGTTCAGTGAGGGCCGGAGCTGATCCCAGCTGTCATTGGGCGAGAGAGGCGGGGTTACAACCTGGACTGGTCGCTCGCTGACATACAGAGACAGACAACAAGCCACACTCACATTCACACCTATGGTCACATTTAGAGTCTCCAGTTAACCTAACGAGCATGTGTTTGGACTGTGGGAGGAAGCCGGAGTACCCGGAGAGAACCCACACATGCACGAGGAGAACATGCAAACTCCACACAGAGAGGCTCCTGTCAGACGGGGATTCAAACCAGGAACCTCCTCACTGTCAGCGCTGACCACTGCAGCAACGTGCAGCTGAAGAGGTGGATTTTAAATGATGTTACTTTAATGCATAAAATATTATGAATGTGCCTGCTCTCTCATATTTTATCAAAAGTCATGTTCCTATTCTGGAATATTTTCTTTCCTGATTCAGAACTCAGCAGAGAGCTGAATGTATGCTCCCTCCTGGACAGTAAACCTTCTATCATTCAGGTCCATGTTTGATCAGGTGGAGGTGATTGTGTTTTCATCGTTCCTGCAGAGCCTGAAAGTTTTGTAAAGAAGAGAGGGAGGAGGAGATAAAAGAGAGGGAGGGAGCCCGAGTTGGACTTGTTTTCTTTTGGCAACAAAGCAGAAGAAAAAACGGATGCCAAGAACCACACAGAGAGTCAGGCAGACAGAGAGAGAGAGAGAGAGAGAGAGAGAGAGTCGTATGGAAAGAGAGAGAGACAGAGAGAGAGTCAGAAGGAGAGAGAGAGAGATAGAGAGAGAGAGGGGGCGATAGAGAGAGTCAGACGGAGAGAGAGAGAGAGAGTCAGAGGGATAGTGCTTTCACACTTGCAGAAGACTTCTGAAATCTCCTAAAATATCCACAAACATCTGAATGTTTCTCTGTTCACCCGGAGTTTCTCCTCCAGCCTCCTCATATTTATTCTGCAGAAAGTCAGAGTGAGCTGATGTGAGAACGCAGCAGGATATAATCAGGAGAATTCACCTGGAGCGAGTGGGAGGGGGTGGTGACGTTTATTCCCTGTGATCGCTGCACGACCATAGACTGTCTGCACGCCACCTTTACCATCTCCGTGCTCTAATGAACCTGCTGCTGCATGTTTCCTGTTCTCCAGTATGTTCTCCTCCACTCTTTAGTTCACATTGAGATTCTCCGGAGCAGTCCTCCTGAAATGATCTAGATATGTTCAGGAGTGAAGATGTGAAAACGGCTTTAGAGACAGAGAGAGAGAGAGAGAGAGAGAGAGAGAGAGAGAGAGAGAGAGAGAGAGAGAGAGAGAGAGATGGAGAGAGAGCCTCTGGTCCAAATCTGATGATTTAATACTCTTTAGGTTTGCTGATGTGCGGCGCTGCATGTTGGTAAATAAAAGTAAACGTTTTAAAAGTGAACTCAGTGTAAAGAAATGAGTCTTATTGTATCAAACAGTCCTTTAAAGTCTGTTAGAGGACAAGAGGCTCGGAGCGAGACGGACAGAAAGACGAGTTACCATGATGACAGGGAAATACAAATAGTGACACCTCCCTAAACACTGTAACGTTGTGTGAGTGTGTGTGTGAGTGTGTGTGTGTGTGTGTGTGTGTGTGTGTGTGTGTTTGAATTTCTGTCTAGACTTTTTATTTGAACCACAGAGGAAACCGGCTTCAAAGAAAAACAGAGTGAAGATAACGGAGATATTCATGGATCCTGATTCAACATGCATGCTCATATTTATGTTTACCTTTACCTGAGGGACCCCCCGCTGTGTGTGTGTGTGTGTGTGTGTGTGTGTGATCTAACAGCAGCCTCAGGTGGTTTGATGTCGTTCATCTCTAATCAGTCTGAATCTGAACGTGTGCATGAATCACGCGGAGCCTGCAGATATTATTGTCTGACTCGTGTCATTGATCGACGAGTGTTCAGACGTCTGCGCTCAGCGTGCTGCGTGCAGACTTCTGCTAATCAATGGGAATGATCAAAGAACGAGAAGAAGAAATAAATTAAATCACATCATCATTTCATATAACTTCAGACTCAGGTGAGACTTGGCGACCGCTGCAACCACAGCTGAGAGAAAAGTGTGTTTACATCAAAACATGAGGAGACATTTAATACACTCATTATTACAGCAGAACACACACAGACACACAGAGATACACACACACACAGACACACAGGGAGACACACAAATGCACACACGAACACACACACAGACAGACAGACAGACAGACACACGCACACACGCACCAGTGCCAGCAGCACCACAACGCTCTGCTCTGTTAAAAAACATGCCCGAGTCTTTTTTTCAACAGAGGCCGCTGCAAGCACGCGTCAAGCTGGACAGAATAGATCGACTCACCTGGACAGGAAGTCAGACAATGAAACACTTAGAGCGTCCGGTCAATTTCAAAATCAGACTCCTGATCATTTTTTCCATTAGTTTATCATGACATCAACAAAGCCTGTGATGTGTGTACAGCTGCTCATGGCTGCCAATCGGAAGAAAGTGAGCAAGTCGGGAGGCGGGCCTTAAAGAGACAGTAGCTGAAATGAAGCGTTTCAGGCGGAGGCTGAAATGAGGGATTTTACTGACGCCAGTATTTAAGATTTTTGAGCTACACATCTCGCAACGCTGCTCAACAGGTGACCCAGAGTGACATCATTAATGGCGAAACTCTGTTGTCATGACAACCGTAATGCGAGGATTTTAAAGTGTCACTGAGGACAAACACAGCTTCTGTTCTGTGAATGAAAAAAAGTGAAATCATTCAGCGCTGACTCATCCTCCTTCAAGCCTGTTTTTTCTTTTTTTTCTTTTCACCTGTCTCCGTCATCCAGGTGAGTTAGCTCCACATGAACTCTCACCTGTTTACTGTTACCGTGGTTATTGATCAGGCATGCGAGAAGTTCAGTTCCTTGTTTGTGCTCACTGAACTTCACACCCGTCAGGCTAAACTGTCACTCAACATCTCAACGAAGACGTCTTCACTGCTGAACTCTCGCAGATGTTCAAAGATACCTAAAGAATTATGAGCTTACTATATGATCAGACATTAAGGAAACATGCTATGTTGAAGTGCTGGCTTCTCTGACAACAATGCAGCAGCCAGTATGTCCTCCTTCTAACTTTAGATTCTGCTCCTGAATGATCTGGATTTGTTTGGACCAGAGAAGGTAGGCGGTTTTAAGGCACCCCCACACGGCTGTTTCAGAGATTGAACCATGATTCTGCTCCTCAACACAGCAACCAATAACAAATCAAATCAATGAAAGACGTATTCCTGTATTTGAGATTAAAGCGTCACATCTTGAGTTTCTGCAAACTCTGCAGAAATGTTTCAGAAGAACCCCAATAAAACTTTACACACAAACTGGTCAAAATGTTTGGCCGTTTATTGAGTTGTGTGTGTGTGTGTGTGTATGTGTGTGTGTGTGTGTGTGTGTGTGTGTATGTGTGGTTCAGAGGGTGTCGCCCCTGTTAAAATGAACCACAGTCTGCTCTGCTGCTGAACTCTCTCTCTCTCTGATGTTGGAAACTGTGACAGACGTCTGTGCTGTAAGTGGGATAAACAATCTCCCTGATATAAACATCTTCTTCTTCTTCTTCTTCAGGGTCACGACTTTAACCCGTATCACACATCACAGGATCAGAGTAGAACCTGGAGAGCTCTGATCATTTCAGAGGCCTTCTGTGTTTTTGATGTGAATCGACCATGTCAGAATATTGTAAAGTACAGTTTTCCAGGGCAAATTACTGACTATATTTCTGCAAACACACACAGCTCCTCAAGTCGGAATCATCATCACAATATTTTTTTTTCAAAACTTTATTTCTGGCTTTTTGCCTTTATGTGATAGGACAGTGGATTGAGTACGAATCCAGGGAGAGAGAGAGAGAGAGAGTGGGGGGGGGGAAGGAACCACAAGGCTGACTTGAACCTAGGCCGCCCACTTGCAGGATTGTAGCCTCCATGCATGGGGTGCGATCTATCCGCTAGGCCGTCTGCGCCCCTCACCTCAGTAATTTAAGGAGTTTTCTCTGCAGCTTTTCCTGTTCCTGCCTGAGATTAACAGAGGCTGCGCTGGACGTTGTAAACAGAAGTTTGGAAAGCAGTTTGGGTGCAAATTCATCTGACTCATCTCTCTACACAGGAGTGAAGACTCATTTAAATACATTCATAGTTAACAGTATGTGAACATCAAGGCGTTGAAGCCTGCAGAATGAGAGCAGCACCACGTTACCATTTGTATAGAATTAAAAAGAAGAAGAAGAATGCAGCACTCTGGTTGTTGCTGCACCACGCAGGCATTAAAAGTTTTAACTTTAGGACTTGTTCAAAAGAATGACCTCCTCACACTCCTTCACTTCTGGTTTCATCCTGCCTGGTGTGAGAACACGCTGCTCTCACATATCTTTGAGGGTCAAAGGTCGGACATCATCTCCCTTCATGGTGAGGTTCAGCACAGACCTGACACTAATAAACACGCTGCAGGCCGAGGGACTTAACACCACTTATAACCTCATAAACACACACGGCCCACGATGAAGGAGGGGTGGAGTCGATGGCAGACTTTATTTCCCCAGGGACCCCCCCCCCTCCCCTCCCCTCCCCGTCACCCTCAGTCCCCACATTTGAATGAGGAAGAATACATCAGTGACAGTGCAGGTTGTCTCTGTTTGTCTGAACCCCCTCTGGAGCCCCACTTCTCTCCAGCTTCAGCAGCTCTGAGTTGTTCTGTAACACACGTCCCTCTCAGTGTGAAGTTTGGGGAGGATGTTAGAAATCCAAGATGGTGGACGAAGCAGCAGACGCTTCAATGCTCAAATAATTGGAGGTGTTCAGAGTATTAAAGAAAAGTAAAGAACAAACAGGCAGCGTCATTATGAACTCGAGGATCGGACCGGTCCCGAGGTATCTATAGGATCTCATTAGTCTGGTGGACGAGAGGATCTGTGAGTCCTTAAAGGTCGCTCTGAAGTTGAGCATGTATAGAATAAGTGAGTGTCTTTGTGTTAAACACGCCGCTCTCCTCCGGTCTGTAACATGTCAGATGGAAGCCGACGATCTCTGCTGAGCTCCAGATTGTCAGAAGTGATGCAGCGTTGAAAAACCAAAGATGTCTCTGTTTGCTAAGTGTATTTGGAGAGTTCACTGTTATCCCCCTTAAAGCTGCACATGGCAACCTCGGGTTTTGGAGGAGCCAAATGGCAGGAGAAGTAAGTGTTCGTACGAGATGCAGCACAGCAGGATCATGTTTACCAAAGCAGAGGATGTCAGGGGGAGAAGGAGGAGATATAACACTTATCTTTTTTTTTTTTAAAGATACTACGTGTAGGATTGAAGATGTCTGACTTTAGTGGCGCTTGGAGGGCGTCTCAAAACATACATGATCCAGTTTTTTAATCTAGTACCAGCAATAATCAGCGCGTGCATGGAACAAGTAACTCCGCCCCTTAAAGGCTTTATATGCGATTTTTCACACTTGTAATGTTGTAATGTAATAGGAATCAAGTATATCCTCTGAAAATAACTCTGAGTCATGACTGTCTACAATGGGTGTAACACCCGAGTCCCACTGTCTGTGATGTTTTCAGAGTTTTCAGAGTCCTATCTTCAGTTTGTTGACATCACCCGGACGGCCGGCTGACTCCTCCCCTCGTGAATAAAAGTTGTTTAATTGAGGGACTAGAGAAAAGAAGAATAACATACTGTACTCACTGCTTAACTGTGTTTCTAGATCACGCTCATTTCAGGTAAATTTACATGCAGTGTGAAGATACGAGCATGATAAAGATCGCTAGCATTAGCATGCTAACACAACAATGCAGCGCAAGTTGTTTTGGTTTCATGCTGGTGCTCAAGGGCGACATCTGCTGGATAAAAAAAAATATATAAAGCCTGTAATGCAGGACTAAAGATCGCTTCATATCTCACTTGTCGCTTTCATTTCACAATCAAAGAGTCAACTTCTCCGAGCACTTTGAAAAAAAAAGGCTGCATGTGGACTGTGTCCACCTGAGGGATCCTCAAGTGGACACTTCACTTTTAGCACTTCCATATTGGATTAATCCTTCAACAGCCGAGGTCGCCGCTTGGTAAAATAGAACGGGTGCAGAATGACAGTCATGGAAATCTGCTTTTAACCGCTGCAGGTCCCACCAGGAGCTTCAGTAAAAGACAAAACGATTATTTCAGACTGATTAGAAACATCTGTGTGATGAAGAATAAGATTTATTTTAATGAAGCTCAGCCGGGTGATAAAGAAAATCTATGCAGTAATTACTGTTACACTTTCTAAAGGGACCCGCGTGTCTCCAGGACAGAGCGACCAGAGTGAGGGGTAAGGATGTAATAATAAGAGAAACACAGACTCATGGTGTGTGTGTGTGTGTGTGTGTGTGTGTGTGTATGTGTGTGTGTGTACTTGTGTGTGTACGTGTGTGTGCGGGCGTGTGCCGAGTCCTCAGAGACCAGGGAGCTAATAACGTGGACAGCTTGGAGCGTGCAGGTTTTGGATGAGCCCTTGGGGTCTCGAGTCGTCTCAGCGTGCTAAACGCCAGCCGGAGTCCCCGGGGGAGCCTGCAGCGCCGATACAACGATTAAAGAGGGGGAGAGAGAGGAGGGAGGGGAGAGGGCGAGCGAGAGGGAGGCAGAGCCAAAGACACGGCAAACGTGTTTCTGCTGAGAGCTGCTGTCCTCTGAGCAGTCTGAGAGGAAACATTCAGAGTGAAATAAAGATGATCACAGCGTCTACACCTTCAGGTTTTACAGCTATCACAGAGAGACCCTCAGACAGGTAAGCGAGGGTTAAATCAATACCTAAACTACTTCCTGCCTCACCTTTGTTAGACGTACAGCGGTACCTCAAAAACACTTAAGGATATCGAAAGTGGATTCTTAGAAGACTCTTCAACAGATGCTCAAGACCTTAACATGGACCTAAAGAAGGACTCAGTTACCTCAAAAAAAAGAAAAACTTAAGAGACACTTAAGAGAGGGTATACTGATGCCTCCACAGAGACACAAAGGGGAACCTTTCAACAGAATTCAAAGGGTTCTTCATGTAAGCCATAGGGTTCCTTAGTGAAGTCCTGGTGTGGACCACAATATAGAAGTTGGTCTGGTGGTCTGAGAGGCCCCAACCCTTAACTCTGACATCTCTCCTTTAATTGATCTGGCACAACAGAGAAACATTGGCTACTGGCATCGGTTCATGTCACATCATTTGCTTTTGAGACAAAGTCTGTCAACAGGACTGATATCAGCTGATACCGATGTTAAACCGATAAATCGTTGTGTACCTTCTTGATACTTTAAAGGTTACATATTCTCTAAAATCCTCTTCACCATGTTTTTCTAACACTAATATGTGTCTCTAGTCTGTCTACAAACCCCTCAAATGATGAAAAAAGTCCATCCTCTCCGTCTTTTACCTGCTCCACTTTTCAGAAAATGTGTGCTCAAACAGGCCGTTTGGAGATTTTCCCTTCATGACATCACAAAGGGCAGTAGCCCCTCCCCCAGGTGGGTGACACTCCCACAGCTAGGTGTTTGTTCTGCCCTCTGTGTCTGCCTTCTCACCGTAAACAATAGGACATGGAGCGAGAAAGACAGAGACACCCAAGCCAGAGAGAGGGCGTGGTCAGACACAGCTCATTTACATATTTAAAGGTACAGACACAGAAACAGCCTGTTCTGAGCAGGGCTGAATGATCAAATACAGGATCAGAGTGGATTCACAACAAGACACTTCACACACATGTTTTGAGGAGCTCTGAAACTTAAAACAGCCACTAAAGAGGAACCATGATTGTCCACATGTGACGCCCAAGTGGCGTGGAACAGCATTTATAGGCGGGGAGGAAAATAACCAAACAAGACAGACAAGACAGTGAACCTGACTGGATTTCTCTCCACAGTGATTTTTTTATATGAACAGATATCAGCCACTACAGACGGCACAAAGTAAGGTACTTATTAAATGCTATCCTGAGTTTATATTTAAAAAGAGGACAGAGTTTGGGGCTGGAAGAACAAAAAGAGACGGTTTGCCAGGATCTGCTTCAGATTTTCTCTTCACCGCTCATATAAATAATTAATTTAACGAGCTGCTCGGACATGTTGTCTCTCCCATACCACGCTCTATAAATCTGACTGTTATGGACCACGCGACCAAACAGCCTAACCCCCCCCTCCCCTCTCCACCATTACCTCCCACTGGCTTTGTGGTTTTGGCTCTGCTGCTGTGCCTCGCTCTTTGATCGCCCGACCCCGTCATCAATCTACAGCAGGATGTCTCCACGTTCAGAGCTGCAGGTCTTCACACTCAGACGTGAGGTGCAGAGGTAGAAAAGTGTATTTTCACACAAAAAACCCAACAACATGCAAAGTGAGAATGGGGGAGGGGGGGATCCCACAGACTAGACAACATTTACTGCCTGTTGACTCACTGAGTCATGACCAACATAAAACCAGCTGTGTGACATCAGACGGTTAACCCAGTCCTCTCACAAACATCTTACAAACCGGCCCGATTTATAGACAACACAGCACCAGATGATAAAGTTATAAACCTGATTCCCTTCAGACAGAGACTCTAATCTCAACACACCTACACATATGAACCAATGAACTGACACCAGACCATGGGGGGGTAACACTTCCTCATACATACACTACACAACAAACACACAACACAGGTAAGGGGTGTCTGTGGGGTGAAAGGTCAAAAAAGTTTTAGTATCCATTTGAGAAGAGGTTCAGAAATGTGTCCCTCCACAGCTCCCTTACACCTCCTCATTTGTCTGTTTCTGGTTTCTGTTTGAAGTGGAGCAGGCTCAGAGGAGCAGCAGCATTAATCACGCGCTGAGGCGGCGTTGGAGCGGTCGCAGGACGACGACGACCTGCGGCTGCTTGCTCGCACTCTGCACACGTAATGAAACATAATCCTCAAAGTTTTTGTTTTTGCAGCTCGGAGCTGGGCCGTCGATCAGCTGACGTATCCAAACACAGCCGAGCTCTAAGCGGCTCCTGCTGAGTCGTGTGTTGTTTCTGTGGGTTCACTCTGTACACCCCCCCCTCCTCTTTTCTTTGCCCCCCTGCTCAGGAGGGAGGGGGTGTATTTAGAGTCCCGGGGCAGCCTGCTGAGTCTGGGTCCAGGATTTACTCTCGGATCATCACCTGCAGGGGGCACCGCTTTGATTTGATTGATGCTGAAGTCATCAGGTCGTCTGGTTACTAATAAAACAAACCGACTCTCTTTTTACGGAGACTCGTCCCACAGTAGAGCTCGTTTACATGTGAAATACGGAGCAGTAACTCGGAGGGGCGAGGAGCAAAACATAAATAACATTTAAATCAGAAGCAGCAAAGAGTGCTCAGTGCACACCGAGAAGACAAAACAGAGTCAGGTCGCAGGCTGGGTCACAGATAGGGAGTGTGTGTCACAGACAACCTGCTGTGATTGGGTCCCTGTCAGAAGTGTGTGTGTGTGTGTTTTATGCAGGAAAAAATATTGACCATATTCTTATTTGAACATCAGAGCATTGAAAAAAAACCAGTCAGATCTTGTTTCTGCCGTGAAGCCTGAAAAATGAGGAGCGGCCTTCTGTTCAAATCAGCGTTCATGCACAGAGTGAATCTACAGTGAGAGGTTGTGCAGGTTGCAGGTTAAAGCTGCAGCAGCAGAGACACATGACCCGACAGAGAGAGAGAGAGAGAGAGAGAGAGAGAGAGAGAGAGTTTAAAGCTCCAGGACGTCACAGACACTCTTCAAGAAAATCAGAGACGACAAACCACAGCACACAATGCATCGTGATAAGCATCAAAAAACAACCACACTGCTCATATCAAACACAGCACCACAAACACATCTTGTCACACCTGTCACTCAACCCTCATTTGAACAACACAAACAGTTCCTCTGCTGATTCAGAACACATTCATTTAGTTGTTTTCTGTGTTTTCATCATAATTTATTCACATCTGTCGATTTTTCACAGCTGTGGTTTAAAGACCTGGTCCTCAAACATGTGACTTCTTTCTCTCTGAGTCTCTGCAAGTTTTGACTTTTCCTTTTATTCTTCACCTCTTTGAGTTATTGTCACTAAAGTACGCTGCACACTCCCTTAAAGGGAATCTCAGCCAATCAGACGCTGTGAGTCCAGTTATTTTATATTAAACAACACGTGCAAACAGACGCACAGCTCAAAGCTCACGACATTAAGGACTGCACGCTCAACTTATTTATCAAACTCAGAGAGCAGTTCAACGAACCCGTAGATCCCCAATAAATATATAAAAAAATAATAATGCCACAAATTCATCCTAAACATCCTCCATCAGCATCAGTGAAAACGACAGCTGTTATTAAAGCAGCCTATTTATTAAGCCCCTCAAAAACATGATCCTTCATCACCTTCCGGCTGGTTGTGATTATTTTTCATATTTTATAAATCAAAATAATAAGACAGCACAGGTTTACATAGCCTCTCTCTCATAAAAAAATGTCTTTACACTCAAAATGTGAAGCCGTGCAGATCCTGAAGGAGAGAAAATCCACCCGCTGTTGGGGGTTTCGGTGCCTTCCTAAAGGGCCCCTCTGCAGTACTCAAGAAGTACCCTGGAACCTCTCCAGCTACCAGACCAACTTCCACATTGTAGTCCACACCGGGGACTTGACCTCAAACCCCCCCAGGTTCCTACAGACTGAGATACTGCCGCCCCAAAACTCAAAACTGCTTTTGTTTGTTTTCTATGTTTGTGTGGACCCCGTAAGAAAATGAGACGCTGCATCATCAAAGTATCAGAGTTTGGATCAGCCTATGAAGAGAGTGTGTGTGTGTGTGTGTGTGTGTGTGTGTGTGTGTGTGTGTGTGTGTAACATTACATGCCTAAACCACCTCCAGGGACAGTGGGGGTCCCCAGTCTGTGGCACCCTTATTTTTGGGGTCACAAGCTGTAAAGTTTGGGAAACCCTGGCCTTATCTACATGATGCAACCCTTCACAATAATACACACACACACTGACACACACACACACTTGAATATGAAATGACCAAATTAGACTTGTGAGCCTAAAAACTACACGAGAAGCTCTAAAGACTGAGTGACTGAAATCCCCCCCTCCCCGGCCCAGCTGACCCCCGGCTCGTCTTTAAATCAGAGTAAAGTCACAGTGATCCGGGTCTTACCTCCGGTAGTCCTCTCTGCAGTACACTTTGGACTCTCTGCAGTAGCAGGTGGCGGTGAGCGGCTGCTGGCACGCGGCGCACTGCAGACACTCCTCGTGCCAGGACGCGTCGTTGACCCGCAGCAGGAAGCGGTCTGAGATGATCCGCGTGCAGCCCGCACACACGAGCCGCGGGGAGCACGAGCCTGTAGGGACGACACGGACCGAGCTCGTGAGGGGTTTCTATACAGGTAGCCTTTAATAACTGCCACGACACCGGACAACGACTTTTTTTTTTTTTTTTTTTTACGTCAGAGCTTTTATATGACGTAGTGTGACGGGATCAATCTCAGGTCTGGAGGTGCACGCTCATTTTGTGAATGATCTGCACGAGCTCAAACGCCATCTCTGTGTTCCGGTTTATTTATATTATTATTATTATTATTTATTCCGCATGTTAAAGAAGAAATTGTCCCAAAAAGCACAACAAAATAAACATTAGTAACTGTTTGAGTGGGGTACGCACCCCCTCCTCGTGACTCTTTCAGCAGATTAATTTAACTGAGAACTTCCTTCTTCCATGTTTTTATTGAGTCAATCCTTCATTCTTTGTTGGGAAAATACAGATTATAATTATTATTATTCATTTGTACTTATTCTCCCTCTCCTGGTATTAAATACAAAAAAAATTAAAAAAGGTTTTCTGTGATTTAATTAATTTGTATTTTATCATTTCGGTTAAAAGATATAATCCATAGAAAAACCTCGGAGTGTGTCGACAGAAAGAAGCAGCAATACAAATAAGAAAAAAAAACAGCTCACATAATTAAATTAAAGTAGTATTTCTAAACGGACAAATTATTGAATATTAATATTTGATATTTATTTTTTTTAGCTTTTAGCTGAAATAAATGGTTCAGGCTCAGGTTCACATTTCAAACGCGCTAACACAGAATCACTGCTTCAGGCTGAGAGGAATACATTCACTGATTGTGTTTTAATCAAGTTAATTAAATTAAATAAATCTTATTGAGTTAACACAAAGACGTTTGTTTCCCTCCGACCAAGAAAAGCAGCAGGAGAGTAAACACATATTGGAGCCAAAATGTGGCTTTATAATTATTATTATTTTCATTCCTGTTTATTTATTCTGTTTTAAAGCTTACATGACTCGATGATGTATTTTATTGTTAAGCTCGTCCTCTCTTGTGTTATGGTGGTTTTATTGTAGGCTGCACTGAGCTGATGTTTTTCTCTGCACCTTAACCCGAGGCTAAAATCTCCCATTAAAGTCAGTCTTATCTTATCTCTAAAACATCGAAAATAAATCAAATATTCAAAACCTCCGCTTCATTTTTAAAGATTTGACGTTTGTGTGTGTGTGTTGTGGTTTCAGGCTGCAGAGAGGAGACTTGTTTGCAGGCCTGCATGTGTGCCAGTAAGTTCAGTGTTCGCTGCAGGGATCGTCTCAGTCTGAGAGCTTTTTTAATGACTCATTTGAGTGAGAAACCACAAAGATAAGAGGAAGTTATAAACGAATATGTATCAGGGGTGTTACTGTTTTTGTATTTTCTCTCTCTCTCGTGTGTGCCCTCCAGGTGCTGCTCCTCAGTGCAGACCTATTGTGCAGACAGACCTGTGGCAATCAGGGGCCGGAGGATGAAGAGCAGGAGAGAGAGGAGGCAGCAGGACTCCAGGTGGGACATTCGGCTGTGTGTGTGTGTGTGTGTGTGTGTGTGTGTGTGTGTGTGTGTGTGTGTGTGTGTGTGTGTGTGTGTGTGTGTGTGCGCGTGTGTGTGTGCGCGCGCGCTATTGTGTTTTTGATCGAGGCCTGACTCTTCTCTCTGTAGTTGTATTTTTATTGTGAGTTTTTGACTTTTATTTCAGAGTAGCTCTCTTCTCTTCTCTTGTTTTGTGGAAGAAGCTTGTTTTGAGTTGATGCGTTTTAATTAGTTTGTTAATACCTTTTTAATAAATGTAATTCCTCCTTCTCTTTCCCTGGATTATATTCTATCGTCCCTCACCATCTCGGGGAATGTAGGCTAACATTTTGGGGACTCGTCCCGCAATTAAAGCTGTGATCCAAAGTGCCCCCCTCACGCGCTCGTGTTGAGATTTCTCTGAAATTTTGAATAAATTAAACGAACCATGTTGGACTATTACACCGTTTAATGTGTCCTCTCTCTCTCTCTCTCTCTCTCTCTTCTCTCTTTTCTCTCTCTGTGTTTTAATGTGGTGAGCTTTGACAGACGCAGCTTTGGCTATTTATTCACTGTGGTGACATCAACAGTTAAAAGAAACAAATGAAGACGAGAGCAGGTAATATCACACGAAAGAAGAGAGGGAAACTAACTGAAAGTAAAAGAGCAGACATTTCTGTGATTATTTTGATGACTATTGACCATTTCACTTTGAGCTGTGCCTAATTTCTCCAACAAAAAGATGAATGACAGGTCCGTAATTAAAGCTGAATCAAATCAAGGAGACTTCATTAACAATAGAAATGAGCACAACTCTTTGTGTGTTTCCCCCTCACCGCTCCTCTGGTGCAGACAGCTCTCCTCCGTCCTCAGTCGGTCCTCCACCTTTATGTCGTTCAGCATCTTTAACGCGCTCACAGAGGGACACGCGCCACTCTCCACGCGCCTGTCTCCACGCAACTCTCCTCGTGCTCCTCTGACGAAGTAAAATGTCACACACACAAAAAAAAATCCACAAACAGAGAAAAAGTGTCTGAGAGGAGAAAACCTTCAGCGGGAGTAAATCCAGAACAAGAGGACGATCCGGATCCTGAGGTCCTGAAGACTCTGTGGCATCCTGAGCTGAGGGACTGAGACTCAGAGAGGAGAACAGCCCCCTCCTTTAGTCCTCACCCCCCTTAGCGGAGCACTTTCTCTGTTATTGGTGCTCGATGGATCCGCCTCCACACAGTCCACATCTTAACAACTGAAAATCAAAACCCACAAACACACAGACACAAAGCATCATGGGAAATAAAGTCTCAGAATAAACACATACAGACCCTGAAACCCTGCCCCACCTTAAAGGGGGCAGGCTGGAGCCTGGTCTGTATTCAGGACTCAGGAGGGGGTGAACATTTGAATGTTTTATGAATTTGAAAATTTCTTTGTTTTTTAAATAATCTAGTGGGTTTTTTTAAATGTTTTTTGATACAACTTTTTATGGCGTTCACAGCGTGTAAACAAACATTTGTACATTATGAAAATAATCAACCATGTGTGCGAGTAGTTTGCAGATATTATATTAAACAACGACATTTGAAAAGTTTCACCTTAAAGTGCACAAACATTCGGGCATCCATCAACCGCAAACAACAACAAGGAACGCTAGTGAGGCAGTGGTTGGTGTGCACGCCTGGTGTGTGGAGGCTGTGGTCCTCCAGGCGGGCGGCCCCGGTTCAAATCCAACCTGTTAGCCCCTTTCCTGCATGTTGTTCCCCCCCCCCCCCCCCCCCCCCCCCCCCCCCCCCCCCCCCTCTCTCTCTCTCTCTCTCTCTCTCTCTCTCTCTCTCTTTCTCTCTCCCCCCGATTTCCGACTCAATCCACTGTCCTATCTCTCCAATAAAAGCACAAAAATAAATAATAAAAAAATAAAATCGGGGCTGGCAGGTGCTATCGCCCCAATTGAGCCCCCTCATGTGTGTCTGCTTTAATTTAAAAAAGAGAAATTAAAAGTCAATATGAAATCTATTCGTAGCACCCCAACATATCAGTCAAACTCTCCCTCAGCAGGAGGAAGAAAATCCTGGCGCCGTCCCTGCCAGTAGAAGAGGGAGGATGTAGAAATATTAACAGCAGGTTTATTTTATACAGCACAGTGAGAAAGAAGCTTAAAGCAAAGAGTATAAATAAATATGTCTCACAGGCTGAAATGTAAGAATATACATATATATATATATATATATATATATATATATATATATGTCAGAACATATTTAGTCTACAGAATAAAAATAAGATTTGTAGAGAAACATGATCAGCATGTTCAGAAGGACTCTGATGGTGCTGCAGAATTTAAAACAAGATTCTGTATTTGAATACATCTAAATGATGCAATCTGCGCACGTGCAGCCGGATCTATAATTAGCATATTCAAATCTTAAATAAACTCAGATAAGATATAAAGGCCTCGTGCTGATATGAAAAATACAATAAACCGGAAATTGTTTCCGTCAGGTTGTTATAAAGCTGTCACATCGATCAGTGGAAATCAATAAAAAGAAAAAACACAATATTCATCACAAGACGGACATGAGCGCGTGAGGAGCGTTTATGAACGTATTGACGGGAAATTAAAGACGGAGAGTAGCGCGCGCGCGGGGCGGCAGCTCACGAGGACATCTATGAGCTTAATCTGCAATTTAATATTAAATGATAACACATGGAGGATTTTATCTGGGTAACAAAGGGAGGACAGGGGGTGTTCTTGATCAGAAGAATTTATTATAAAACCCACAAAAGACGATTTATTTAAAAAAAATAAAAAGTTAAAGTTAAAAGAGAACAAAAAAATAATTCCCTAATCTCCTATTGACATAGATTAAAATATATTTACGTGGCTGCCATGAAACGTGTATTATTTTGTCAAAACAGTTGTAACAGAAAACATAAAAATCTAAAGATTAATCTGAACATCAGACTGAATAAATATTTAAGTTTCTGATTCAATTAAACGGTTTCTTTTAAAATTTATTGTGAAAGTGCAATCTGTTTAAACTTAAAAACATAACATCACAGGACTTAGAAGCACAGATTTATGTTTTCATGACTTCAGTCGTTTTTGTACTCGAAGCTGAAAAACATTAAAAATGTCATTAAACTTTAATAAATCACAGAAACCTGCGAATGACAGGAGTCATAAAGGTGTGACAGCACAATGTGTTTATCATAGTAATGTTGAAAATCTATTTATTTATATGTGCATTAAAAATAAACCTCCAGAAAGCTGTTCAGAGCAGTACGGTGTGATACTGCCCCCTTGTGGTCAAACGTAGCCAGAGACACAGAGGGACGGATCACAGCTGCTGAGAGGAGGAGGTTCAGCATGAGTTTAAACAGTTATATTTATTTATTCATGTGTATAATTATTTATATGGAAAGAGTATAATCAGGGGAATGTTCCTCTACCTGCTCCACCTAAAAGCTTGTGATTTAACACCTGCATCAATCATACATCTTTCAAGCCCGTCGAGGTCAGATGCAGAGGCTTTGCAGTCCACATGTTATGCAATGTCTTTGTACTGCTTGGCATCACAGGAGCTGCCAAAAGGAGAGGGTTCAAGACCACCATTGAGGCTGCACAGAGGGTCTCTAGGGGGACTTTGGATGAAGAGGTCCGACCTGTGGGCCAAAGCTGCTGGGACACGAGTCAGGGCATGATTAACCCCGGCTGGGTCACCTGAGGGAGAGTGTCTGATGGGGTGAGAACCGGTGAACTCTGGATACATCACTGATGATGAGTCCCAGTGCATCCGAGGATGTTTCTTCAAACCAATGTCAAATGTTTTTTTTGTGATAAAGAAAGTGTACTCTGACTTCTCAGGTACCCAACAATCAGTTTTGATGCTGATCAGAACTCTCAAGAACATCTGTTGATGTCTGAAAAGTGCTCTACCTCTGGTCACTTCCTGTCAGCACCTGTTCTCTGCCTCTGGTCACTTCCTGTCAGCACCTGTTCTCTGCCTCTGGTCACTTCCTGTCAGCACCTGTGCTCTGCCTCTCGTCACTTCCTGTCAGCACCTGTTCTCTGCCTCTGGTCACTTCCTGTCAGCACCTGTGCTCTGCCTCTCGTCACTTCCTGTCAGCACCTGTGCTCTGTCTCTGGTCACTTCCTGTCAGCACCTGTGTGCCCAATCAGACTTAGAGCTGTTTGTTTGCTCTTCCTGTAGTTGTCTACTCCTCTCTACATCCTCGCTCGTGTTGTTCTTACTCTCAGATGTTCGTCGCTTTGTATAAAAGCGTTGTGGTTAACGAGGATAACTTGAGCAGCCTAATGAACGCTCTGCTGACGAACAGGCAGCCGATTTATAACACAGATCTGAAGACGAAGAGGTTTGATCTTCTCTCGCTGTGAAACCTTTGATGACACCCCCCCCCCCCCCAGACTCTGACTGGGGAACAGTGTGCGAGGAACGCAGCAGCAGCCGTCGACCAATAAACACGTTTTATGATTCTGTCCGTTTGACGGATCTGAGACGTTTAAAAGTCGTGGAAAATTAGGTACAAGTGTTAAAGAGGCTGCGGTGACACCAGCACAAAGCATTCTGGGAAGTTGTTTTGCAGCAGATTGCTGTAAATTTGTGATCTTTTATATCGATGCTGGTGGTCTGTGAGTCCTTCAGACTTCAAGTGTCACATTATATACAGTTTTCTGAAGAATCACTCATTGTTGGAACAGTTTTTTTTCTCTGCACATTTATTAAAGGAGAATTCTGGGATTTTCTTGCTTCCTGTCGTTGCATGTTTTTGGGTCTAAGAAGGTGCAAAAAGTTTTAAATGTCTCCAGTAGACTAAATCATCCTGCAGCAGTGAAACAGGCTGCAACATAAACATCGATGGATCAAATAGTGTCCTCTAGTGTTGTAGTCAAGACCAAACTTACCGAGACCAGAGTGCTCCCAGACTGACACAAGACCAACACAGTTAGGGATCGAGACGGAGACAAGACTCAGACCAAGGCAGGACGAGACCGAGACAATAAATATCTCTGAAAAATCATCTTGTGTACAGGGGGCGTGTCACTCACTGTAACACCGGGAAGGTTGCGGTCTTAACCGGGGGATAAAAATCAAACTACAAATTAATTGAAGTTACTGATTTTTTTTAAAGAAAGGGGTGTTTTCATTCTAGTTACAGTAATGACATGGAGAAGCATTACATTTGCATGCAATGTGAGGCTTCGAGCTAACTAAAGCGCTAACATTAGCATGCTAACACAACAATACAGCTCAAGTCAAGGACAATTTATCCCCTGCTTGCACTAAACTCCTTCGTGTGGGTGGGTTTGGAGGTGTGTCTCTAGAGGAGAGCGGAGCTTCAGTATGGAGGAGGTGTGGCAAAGTTTGTTTGGGTTTCAAAGGCGCCATCTACTGGATCAAAGAGTCCTTTGAACATTTAAAAATAAGAAAGAACCTTACCTTATCTAAAGGTGTGTCTCTGTAGGGATCCTGTAAAGGGAGAGACATGTTGGACTCTCTGGGCGTCAGCCTGAGGTCTCCTGTAGACTAAAGGAATCATTCATGGAGATCACAGCAGCAACCAGAACACCAGTATGCAAACTGGGGACAACAACCTCACCTGTGTCCTGTGTCAGCAGCTCAGTCAGAAAACAGTTTGGCTAAAATTATCGACAACGTTTTTATTGACTGAAACTGGACTCAAAGGTTTTGAGTCTATGGTAAATCCTGAGATTTATTTAAAGGAGCAGTATGTAACTCTGACACCTAGTGTTTGAAACAGTCTACAGTCTAAATTCTAAACATTGTAGAGAGCTTCGATCTCTAAAACGGCTGTGTGGGTGTGGCCTTAAAATCGCCTACCTTCTCTGGTCCAAACAAATCCAGATCATTCAGGACCAGAATCTAAAGTTAGAAGGAGGACATACTGGCTGCTGCATTGTTGTCAGAGAAGCCAGCACTTCAACATAGCATGTTTCCTTAATGTCTGATCAGATAGTAAGGTCACTTTATCATTTCACATCTCACTGATTGGACATTGAATGTATTTCCCCCTTTTAAACCAGGACCTGTAGAGCTGCTTCAGTGATTTATGAGAACAATCTGATCTTGTGTTCCAAAGTCAAACATCAGAGTGTTTCCACTTCTTCTCTCTGTGGTTGTGTCGTGATGCTAACTTCTGTCTTTAAAGCTCCTGTGGTGGCAAAGAGATGAAACCACTCTCTGAACCTTCAACATGTGTGAAAGAAATTAATCTGTGCAGTTTAAGACCTCTACCCAGAGTGTACACCGAGCTCTGGGCATTAAAAGGACTCGTGGAAACATCAGAGAACGAACACGTGGCCTGTTGGACTTTTACGACACCACAAGAGAATTAGATGGAGTAAATAAACAAAGAATCTTTCCTGTCATATGATTCGTCCTTACTGGAGGCAGTGGAGGTCTGAAAGTCAGTTCTTTCAAATCAAATTGGATTGACGGTTCTCAGATATTTCCCTTTGAAAAAGATTTTTCAATCTTGAAGGACAGAAGTTATTTCATCGTCTTGTGGTTTTTTTTTTTTTTTTAAAGCATGCTTACTATGTCTCTCTCTTTCTTAGTGTGCAACACTTTTATCTCATCATCTCTCTTTGTTATCTGCACATCAGACTCATTGTGATATTGTAGAATCATTTTGGTGTATTCATTTTGCAGACTGAGTTTTAAGGTCACCTCAAACTAAACTTTTGTAAGATGTATCCTTTGAGTTTGCTGGAGTCCAAAGGTGAAGATGACAGAGACAGAGAGAAGGACAGATTAAAGGTGGAAGGGGAACACAGAACTTCATCAGGATTAGGAAACTTTCCATGGGAATTAACAGGAATTAACTGGGAATTTACTAAATTGAAGGTTGGCCCTTAACAGTGAACTTAAATATATTTTAGAATAATTTTTGAGTAAAACAACCAGATTTCATGCAAGTACACACATGTTCATAGCACACTGCTTACTGCAGGGGTATTGAGGCCACGCCCCCCTAAATGCACTTTTCTTGGGACTTTTGGGGGATTTTTGGAGGGGGGGGGGGGGGGGGGGGGGGGGTTTGCATTTTACTTCATTTTTGAATGGGTTATTTAGCATGGATGTCTGCTTTATGACAAAACAAAATGTTTATATTTATGCTTGGTTATGATACATTTAAATTAAATTACCCTCAATTTCCAGTTAATTCCCATGGAAACTTTCCAGAAACTTTCCACCCCTAATCAGGATTAAAATCGATGACATCATCACTCTCACTAATGACACAATCCGACTTCAGGTCAAACTCTTCAACCATCGTCCTTTAATAAAAACTTCCTCAGAATACAAACTCTACGCTCGTGGGTTTTTTTTTTGTTCTTCTCAGAATACATTTGATATTTCTGTTCAAACCTCGGATATCCTGCATGCAAACTAATAAGACTGTTAACTGTGGTTAATGCAGACGCCAGATTAGTGAGCGGCTAAGAAACGATACGTGTGGTGCAGCTCAGCTCGGAGCGTCACGTGTCCAACATGGCGGCAGTGCAGAGAGACGATTCTACAGGTTACACAGCTGAAAGCAACATCGCACAATACTGACATGACTAATAAATTAGACAAACAAAAATATTCAACACAAGTTGATCCATGCAGGTGTGACTGGGATGGGGATCATTAAAGATAAAGACTCTTAACTCCTGAACGACCTGCGTCTTTACCAACACAACCATCGATATTATCACGGGGAAAGACGAGACGACAGCGTTTTAACTGAACTCAAGACTCTTGCTGTCAGCTGGATTCACACGGGACGGTTCTCAGAGACCAGAGACATGAGGACCATTTTCTAACATTGTAATTCCACAGACACGAGATCTCACAGAAACACACGTGATAAAACGTGAGTTCAGAAGAAAAACAAAGATGGAGGACGACCAATGTTGCAGCTTGGTCCTGAGGCTCGTCCAGTTGAGACTCATGACGCGACGCAACAGCAGTATCGATGAGCTCAAAGGAGATGGATTTTCAGGGTTTGAAATAAGCGGACACAGGTCCTCATGGAACCGGGTTTGATCCCCATCCCTAGCTGTGACGTGATAAAGTTTCAGAAACATTTGAAGAAAATAAAGAGAAAAAAACTTTTTGAACATCTGGCTCCAGAAACAAAAACAGTGAAATACAAACGGTGTTCAATCTTCTAAACCAAAGAACTCAGAGTTAAACTCATTATTCTGATTCGAGAGACGTAAACAAAGTGAAGAGAGACATCTCAGAGAAGGCGTTTGTGGTTTGACGCTACGGGGGGGTAGGAGGGGGGCTTTACTCCCAATTTCCACAAAGTCTATGAACGCTGAGGTCAGTCAGCACCACAACTTGGCTCCTATTCTGGAGAGTGAGTGCAGCCGTACACACATCACAGGAGAACTCCAAGATCTCAGGAGAACTTCAAGATCTCAGGAGAACTACAAGATCTCAGGAGAACTACAAGATCTCAGGAGAACTTCAAGATCTCAGGAGAACTTCAAGATCACATGGGACTAAAGAGAATGTGTAAACATGTTGCTTTGCGCCTGTTTTGATGTCATGTTGATAAAGTGGTGAATAATACGATCGTGTGTCTGTTTTATTTTGAAATTTCCTTGTCTGACTTCCTGTCCGGGTCGATATATTCTGTCCAGCTGGACGCATGCCTGCAGCGAGCTCCATAAAAAAATAGACTCGCAGCGTATTTGAAACGGAGCAGAGTAGCAGTGGAAGCTTAGCATCGACTATGATGGCAGCGGACGGCGGCTTCATGCACGGCGCTGACGGACCTCAGCGTGCAGACTTTGTGGAAACTTGGGAGTCACAACATCATCTTAACAGGTGATAGAAAAACTAAAACAAAGCAGGAAGAAATAAAAAAAAAACATTAGTGTAAAAACGTTGAGGTTATAAAAGAGCAGCAGAGAAGTGAGAGTGATGAGAACTTAACATCTGATGAGACTCAATAATAAAAAGATCTTCACAGGTAAACATGGAGGCGGCTTGAAGATGAATAACCAGCAAATCAAACTGCCTGGAGGTTGATTTTTAAAACTGGAAACTCGCAGAAGGCGGTCTGATATAAGTCGCACACAGACAGTCTGATTATTGGAGGAGTGATATAAAGAGTGTAACAAACGTTGGTAAAGTAAACAACTTAAAATGTGATCGCTTCGACAGAGCGGCGAGCACTTGAACACGTGCAGCTGGAGTGTTTAACCATTAACACAATATTCCTCTTTTAAAGTGTTCATATTAAAAATGAGACGAGTGTTATTAGGAATCACTAAAAAAAAAAAAAAAAAAAAAAGAATAAAATGGTGCCCGGCTCTTATAAAGACGTCAGCACACACAAGGTCGATTAAACTCAGAGAGGAACAGGTTAGTGGCTCGTGACGTGCAGCGGGAGAGAGAGGCGTCCCGCTGCAGAAACCTTTACACAGTAACAGTAAAGCTGCGGCTCGTGTCCGCAGACGTGCAGCACACAAGTGGTTAACACACACTGAAAGTCCAAACACAAAGTGCACTCACAGTCACACGTACATTATTTTACAGTAACATCGAAAGATCATCAGAGTGGTTCCCATCAGGAGAAGAAGAAACCAACCAGTTTCTCTCTTTTTTTTTTTTATATTCCCCGTTCAGGATCCGCCGTGTAGCTGCAGGAGTCTGAACGAGAGGAGGCGGACTTGGCGGCGCCTCTCGTAAAGTTTCAGAGAGCACTCCTGTTTTAATCCTCTCCTGGTCTGAAACAAGTCCTTCAGAGGGGACAGGGAACACGATGAATCCTCACAGAAAGAAAAATTGTTTAACATCTCATGACGGAGATATATCCGAGTCTTGAAACCCGTTAGGCTCCGCCTCCTTTTTAAATCCAGCTGATGTGTGTAGTGGTTTATTCCAGATTCCTCTTGTTTTTGTATTCTCAGTATGTGTGTATGTCCTCAGTAGTTGTGTACAGGTGTCTCCCGTGGGTCCTTGCAGGAGCATGATGACGGTATGGGTGGGGGGGGGGGGGGGGGGGGGGGCATCCTCAGGCCTCGGAGCTCAGGGAGGTCCGTGTTGGACTCGGGGGGAGGCGAGCGGCTGCACTGTGCTCTGTGCGGAAACTGTAGTCATACTGACACAGGGAGAGTCACACGTTATACCTCTGCACTCCACAAACAAACTACACACCACACTGACATCTGGTGGACACATTGTGTTATTACAATGACATTTTTTATCTGTCAAAAGTTTCAACATTAATCTCACATCTGCAGTTATCTCCACAGTTTTTCTTAACAAATTTCAAGAGTAAACAATGTGTCATCAAAACATTCACACTCTTTGATCATCTGACTGAACTTATAACAGAGCAGTGTCATTTTGTCACCTACGTTTTTCTTTTACATGAGTGTTAAACTTGAGTAAACTAAAAGTATCTCGACCTCTTGTCAGTCAGCTGAACTCACCTCTTTCTCGATCTCAGCCAGAGACTTGATGGTGATTCCCATCAGGTCGATCTGCTGCAGCTGAACACGGAGAGAGAGAGAAAAGAGGGTTAGTGCTCAAGTTTCATCTTCAGTTCAACATATTTCAAACATTTAGTGTTCAAACTGAAGGGATCATTTTTCTACCACACTCACATCGGACGAGGCACAGGCAAACTTCTCCGAGACCATGAAAGGAACTCCGTCCATCGCTGAAAAGACACGATTCAAAGACCAGTTACAAATCTGCAGCTGAACGCAGACGGTTCATTTTAACAGTCAATTACTACTATGATAAAAGAAGAGGAAGAAGAATAAGAAGAGGAAGAAGAGGCAAAAGAAGAAGCAGCAAAAGAGGAATACGCAGAAGAAGAAGAGGAAGACACAGAAGAAGAAAGGGGGTGGTGTGTTGCTGACCTGAGATGGCATACAGGTTGGAGTTCTGGTGTTCGTAGTCCGGTCTGGTAGTGTTCTTCCCTCTGAAGCTGGCGGGGAGCGTCATGGAGATGTGCCTTCAAAAAAAAAAAAAAATCAAACACAGTTTCTGTTATTTCAATGGAACCAAACACTGAATATATTCATCCGTCCCCTTACTCTAGTGTCTAAAGTGCCATTCAGACCGCCGTTTCAAACCAACATGGTTTCGACTTCTGAGTTCAGCAGAGTTGTATGTCACTGTTTCTGAAAGCATCATCCGATACGGGATAACAGCGTGGTGTGGTCACTCGTCTGTTCGGCTTAAGGCACTGATAACTCACCTTGTGCTGACTACTGTTAAGATCTTGGGTGTTAAAAAAGGCCATCTCTCCAAACACTCTGAGCAGTCTGTTGGATAGGCACAGAGAACAGTGTCTGACCCGACACACAGTCTGCACTCTGAGCTTCAGCTTCGACCCTCTGGGAGAAGATTCAGGATCCCTCAGACCGGGCTGAACCACCTTAAACATTCATCTGTGCCGATGTCTGTTAATATTCTGAATAAGCGGTTTATGTAGGATGATGGACGTGCAATGTGTCGACATGTCACTGCTGCAGGAAGCTGTCTTTATGCATTTAGGGAATTGTTCCTTTTTTTGTATGATCTCTAATTATGTACTTATTAAAAATGATCTTGTAACTGCAGGACCAAGACACATTTCCTGTTGGGGACAATAGTTATGAGGAATGTGACTTCCTGTTTCTTCACATTTGATTCAGCCAGATTAGTTTTGTACCAAAGTGTAGTTTTATTCTCAAACTAAAATCTCTGAACATGAAGTCTGATATTTTTCATCCCGGGAGCGGATGTGGTTTAATCAAAATCAGGATATTATCTCCTTAGAAACAGATACTCAAAGTGATCTGACAGCTCCAAAAACATGATGTACATCAGGCATCTGTCCTCTTTCCCTTTCGTCCACATTAAGACGGTTTCTCTTCGTCTGCACCTCTTCCTCCTTCTCTGTGATCTAAACTTAGATCTGTTTCCTCCCCCTGAGGAAGAGATGTTCAAGGACAGAGAACATCCTCTTTCCTCGCTTCAGGACTGAGCCCAGAGTCTGTGATGTGTGTGTGTGTGTGTGTGTGTTCATGCAGGAAACATGTGACACGCGTGTACAAACACATCAGGGTGGACTTACTTGGGCATGGGAGCAGCGGGGACCGGGTTGGAGCTGGAGGTTGAGTTCACGTTCTGGATGTTGTTGGAGGTGGGGGTGTGTGAGGAGTCCTGAGCCCGAGGAACATTCCCCATCCGGTACCAGATCCCCATGTTGTTCAGCTCCCTGTCAGGCAGTAAAGATGGATTAAAGAGTTAGAAGCTTCATGTGAATCACATCCAGTTTTATCTTTTGTCCCGGCTTCTTGCAATGCGAGTCAACTTCTCATCCCGTATTTTTGATTTAAAGAGAAACTTCTCTGCAGAACTTGGGATGAAAATGTTTTTACAGGAGGATCTGGAAGACTCATTCTGGGTATAACGGGTCCTCAGGGATGTGTTTGTGCTTTTCTATAAAAAAGGTAGAATTCCAGATTTGCTCCATTTCAATGCATTCATCACAGTTGTTGGATGTGACACAGCAGCAGAGACCAAACTATTTCTTAAAGTTTTGGTTTTAGACCATACGAGTCCAGTCTCTCTAAGGACATGTAGCTTAAAGCTGGATATATACTCGCTGCTTAACCTTGTGTTTGCATACAGAAAAAGGCTGCTTCATGGAGACACTTGTACATTTACTTTTGAGTATGTAAGCGTGTTACCAGAGGAAACCTCTAGAGGGCACACCAGCGAGTATCAGGCTTAAACAACTTCCTGGTTTGTCTCTGGGGGCGCACTCACACTAGACAATCTGTACCGTGCCTAAGCACTCTTCACCCCTAAAGTCCAGATCGTTAGACTTGTGCGAGTACTCCGATCCGAGCTGAAGCACGATACACTTTCTTGGGCCATGAGGGCTTTGAAGAGGTGTGCTTTGGCACGGTACAGTTCATGCATGAGCACAAGCACGAGTACACAACGTGGACAGCCTTCATTATGGATAAATCCAGAGTGTTATGTCTGTATCTGAAATCTTAAACTAATCTGCTAATGTGGTCACGTCTCAGCTCTTGAAGCATTCAGTTTTTTGCAGTTTTTCGATGAGAGATATTGATTGAGGTTTGTCTTGGCTCATATTCTCGGGGCTCCAGTCAATCCCTTATATCCAGCAGTTATTAAATCCTCCTACGATCATCAGGAGGAGAGCATCTTATAAAGTCTACAGGCAGTATTAACAACAACCCCCCCCGTGATCCCAGCATGCTCACCCTATGAAGGTGTACTGAGGGGGGGCCTGTTTGGAGCGTCCCAGGATGCGGATGTCACAGATGGCGGCTTCTGTGGAGTCCCGAGGAATAAACTTGATGCAGAGTCGCCTCTTCCTGAACGCCTGCTCCTCTGTGGGACACAAAAATGACGATCATGAACCGACACGCTGCATTAACAGCAGAGATAAACTCCCCCCCTCTCTCTCTCTCCTCTTCTTGATGACTTACGTGTGTCGACGGTCTCCTGGATGGGGATGAACCCAACGGGCAGAGTGTCCTTTATATCGATCAGCTTCATGTCAACAAGGACGTTACCTAAATGGCTCTGCAGAGAAGAAGGAAGCGGTTCATTCAAATGTTTCATGTGTTTGATCAAAGAGTGAGAGAGAGAGTGAAGTGAGCGTACGTACGTTTTCTTTAGAGAAGACCCGCGTGAAGCAGAGGTAGCGGGTCACTTTGGATTTGAAGAGGCCGTCTTTCCAAAGGTCGGCATCCAAACCGTCTGTTGTCGTCGACACCTGGAGGAAGAGCATGCATCGGACTGAGTCAACAGTGAAATATCTGTTGGACTCTTTGTTGAACTTTTTTCAACTTCAAAAATGTCCCAGGTTTTCTGTCATTTAGTGTTAGTCCTAGCTGTTAAAGAAAATGGAATCTTTGGTCAGAAGCTCAAAACTTTGAACCAAGAATTATAAGTGAAGCACGTCTATAAAAAGCAACTAAGATCTTTGAAGACAGAAGACAGCCTGCATTAAAACTCTGACGGGACACAACTTTACACACATTTTAAGACTACAACAATCTGCATGCCAAGGAAAATGGAAAAAGTGGACTGACTTTAAAACCCATCACAAATGTCTGAAGAGAATGGACTATTTAAAAGGAGGCTAAACTGACTATTGTTAACTGACACCAACGTTTGTATACTGTGTTTATTTTGATGTATCCTCATCAAGCAAAGCAAATAAAATATAGGTAATAAAAAAAAAAACCTCTGACGGGACACAAATCCCTGCAAAGGTCAAGTCCCCTCATGAGGGTCTGGAGGCCGCTGATTGCAAGACCTGATCAAAGACAAACGGTAGCATCAGCCTCTCCCTTCACCCTAGCCTCAAATCACGTGCAGTGGACCTTTGACCCCAAAACCCCTGCTGTAACCCCCTTACCCGCCAACATGTGTCTGTTTGCGTTCACATATGCAGCTTATCTCTAAAATCTCAGGATGTTTTCAGGAGTTTTTCTGCATGAGTGAAAGCACCAGAGGTGATGACTTAATTTTTATTTTTTTTACCCCTGACAGTATGATTACAGCTTGAAGAACCATTCTGGGCTACATCATCAAATCTGACTATTTTAAATCTGGTGATTGAGCTGTCCATCTGTGATGAGCTGTGTTTTAATGACTCACCACATCATATCCGGTGGGGGCCCTGTTCCTGGAGGCCACTACTCCCACTCCGGTGATGGGGTCCATGGGCATCTCTGGCAGAGCTTCAGAAAGGTCCCGAACCTCCGGCATCTTTGTACAGATCTGAAACAAAGGACGTTTTCACATTAGACGCGATTGCCTGAGCATCTTTAGAGAAGTATGATGCAGCATTGTGTTTCTACACAGATTCTTTCTGAGTGTTTTAACATGTCTAAAGTGGTCTTTAAATTACAATCCCTCTGGTCACAAACCCCCCTGGACCCTGGGAGAAACAGGCGAAAAACTTTATAAACGATAAAGCGATAAACTTATGTGGTTTCTGTTGAAGCTTTTTAATCACGTTACTATGACAACACAGATGCAACAGGTGGATAAACTAAAAAAAACAAACAATGTGGACTTTCCCACAGCGTCATCGTTCTCTGTGTGAACAGTTGAACTCTCAACGGTGAGCATTCCCTCTGCATGACATCACAATCAAAACAGAGCACTCCCCACAAACCAACACACCTACACACACACACACTGTGGTCTTGTGCCATAGGTTCAACTTCTTCAGCTGTGAGGATTAGTCGACTCGCCTTGTCTTAACGGATTCTAAGCAGAGTGTTTTGGTTCTGGAGAGTTAAATTAAAAGTGAGGAGGTTCCTGTGTCTTCCTGCATGTTTTTGACTGAAGGCTGTAACTATCCAGCCGTGTGTGTTTCCGCAGCACAGCAGCATATTAAACAGCAGTCAGAGGAGTGGGATTTACACAGAGACCCTCTTCACGCTGCCTGGACAACAGAGGCCTCCTGCTCAGCGTCTCCATGAAAACCACAGTCTTCTTTTCAGAGACGCCACACAAAGACGGAGAGCATAAAGGACTGACTGACTCCACACTGATGTCTGTGTGTGTGTGTCTGTAGTCCAAGAACAAAACAGACCCCAGGAGGCTGCAGACCGGTGATCTGAGACACTGGACTGCTGGTATCATTTCCACATCCTCACAGCAAACAGAGCACAGCTTTGTGTGAACGAGGGATGGTCAGGATTGGTCGACTAAACAGTTTAACGTCATCACCCTCACAAGTTGACACCAGAGAAACAAGTAACACAAATCATTAATATGTTTTTTTATGTTGGCCCTCTATGTCTCTCAAATATTGTGCTGAAACTGCAATGCAGCCGCCCACCACAAGTCGGGCTGTAGCTCTGATTAACGGACCTGCTCTCCTGGCTCTACTACCCGGATGTAAACAAGCACAGTGAACAGATTTCATCTTGTAGGAGCAGAGCTGTCTGGCATCATTGTGATCTAGAAAATGGAGTATGTATGTAGGCTGTGCCAGGTTAAACTGGTGTATCTACCGGAGGAATGAGTGGAGAAGAACCTGCAAGGAGAACCGAAGGCTCATGATGGTAGCAATGCTAACGTTAGCCACACTCAGCAAACCAAATGACATTGTTAAAGGGATACTTCACCCATTAGCATTATGCTTTGTATCATTAGAAACCTGGTAGTATTTTTGAATGGTAGTGCATCCTGTCCTCATTTTCCCCTGAGATGGGAAATCTTTGCATTTCTAAGTCTGAAAAGTAGCTTCCAGTGACGCAAAAATCATAATTTTAGCTGGGGCGGACTGGTAGTGTCGGTGCTCTCACTGTTTGCCTATGGACACAGACATAGAGTCTGTTTTCTGCCAGGAATTTCCAAGATCAATTCTGGAAGAAATCTCGGAATCAGTTGAGGAAATGGCCTTATGTGTTGAAGTAAATATGTCTGTAAATGTTTTCATTAATATATTTCTACTGCTATATTGTATATTTTGGAGAAACTGTAATGATCGAATTTCCCTCTGGGATTAATAAAGTATTTCTGATTCTGACCTAGAGGACCTTAGTGGGAGTGGCCTATGGTGCTGTGCATTCTGGGATTTGGTGTCTTTTGTCCACTTGAGCCAAAAAGACACTTTCTGCCTTTTCTCGGCCAAGAAGGCACCAACTTCAAAAGTTATTTCTCTTTTCTACTACATATATGACCCAACGTCAATACAGATTCATGTTTCAACATCGGGTGAAGTATCCCTTTAACCCTCAGACAAGTTTCAATACATTTTGCTAAATGTTGACCGTTCTCTAAATGTTCTTACCTTTAGACTCGTCGGTTAGTCTGAATTAAAAATAAATGTTTAACCCACTCAGAAATGAGTCCCCCGGGAACATCCCGAGTATGAACTCAGATGTACTTCAGTAAACTATTCTCAGCTTCTGCATCAAAACATGTAGAGGATAACGTAAGAAGAACTGTAGGTAATGAAAGGACAGACTTTTATTCTCAATAATGAAGGAGATAATCCTATTATTAGTGGCCAATGTTCAAACCCCAAACATGTTTGTTTCACTTGAAAATGAAGCCAAGGGAAGCAGTAAACCCTCACAACAAAGAAGTTGAAACAAAGACACTGAAACTGCTTTGTATGGAATCAAAGCCCTCAGGAGAGGAACTGAGACAGATAAGGTAGGAAATGCCTCGTTTGGTCTCTGACCCTTTGATGGTATCCACATCCACATTGTGTTGTCAGATTGACATCAAGGTTTCAGAAAAATACAAAAAATGCTTCTAGGCTCACTCAGCATTACAAGTGTGCCATCTCAAAAAGATGAAGTGGCTTCACTAGGAGTCAGCGAGTGAGTGTTGTGTTACAGATTTAGCCGTGGTGAAGAGGGCAGAGTCTGATCTGGTGTCTCATCTGGAGTCTGCAAGATATGTTCTATCTTTAGAGCTGCAGCTTCGACTAAAAACAACTCATTTAAAATAACCGACTCATGACAGGTAGGAGAGAAAATAAAGACCAACTGTAATCTAACAAAATGGGAATGTCACCAATCAACGATGGATTAATAATCCATGATCAGGAAATCTTTTTTGTACACATCTGCAGCCTGCACCACATCAGCCCAGGTGACATCTGAACTGCAGCCTTCAACTTTTCACACGTCTGATCCTGGTCACAAAGATATGTGGTCTGGATGTTTTAGGGGACTGATGGGAGCAAACACAAAGATCTCCTTGTCAACAGCTGCAGATGTTGACAAAGGCCCCTTTGGAATCAGTTAAACTCCAGCATCCTGTGTCTGCAGCTCTGTGTAAATTTGGACAAAACCAGACGAGTAGCTAGTGAGGAACTTAGGTTGTACCAGACATGAGATTTGAACTCTATGTGACCAATCAGAGAGCAGTGTTTGCCTTCCTGTCGTGTTTGTTTCAGTGTTTCCTCACAGAAGTGGCTTAACTTCTGTTCACTGACATTCAAACACAAACTCTAATGTTTGTACAATATGACAAAGCATCATGATGAGGGGAGAACTAAGGCCTACAGCCTTCATCTACAGCTAGTGTCAGGTAACAACATTGTAATGAACAACTACAACATAAGGAGAGAACTAAAGCATAAGTAAGAGCAAAGTCATCAAACAGTTCTGAGGGATGTAATCGATCACAGAGAACACACCAAACAGACAAAAACCCCTCCGCTCCTCCTGATCCTACAAGTTCTCCCACCTCTCAAAACCATCACCATGACAACCACATTTTACAGAGGACGACACACCTACTAGACACTAGGTTTAAGATTTAGGGAGTAACTTCTGCCTACGTTGGAACTGTATCAGCTGGTGAACACCTTAAATGTTAGCAGGGCGTAACCTCCGTCCTGAATTTGAAATTCTGTTCAACACGGAGCTGCCGACACACACGGCTGGTGTTTCGAGTCGTCACAGGTTTCGGTGAAGTGAATGTTATTTTAAAAGTTCTGTTCAAACATGACGTGACACTTTCAGGCTGCATTGCTTTGTCTTGCAGTCTGCTAAACAAGGAGGGGGGGGGATGACCCCCTTCCTTTGTCAACACAGCTGGGAAGGAAGAACAGCTGGGAGTTAAAAGATAAAGTCAAACAGTGACAGGTCTGCAGACTCATGAAAGTGTGCAGTTTTCACTCAGAAATGTCCTTCGAGTTTGTTTTTTCTGTAAAAACGTAATGTGCATCCTATAACCTGCTTCACCATATTCCCTTCATTTTCTATGTATTTTTTTCTTCCTTCTTGTTTGTCATGTTTCTCCAAATTGTATTTATTGAAAAGGGTTATATAACTAAAGTGCATCTTTTTATTATTATATAGCTAGTTCGGCATGCTATTTCACCAATAGATAATCAGAATACATTGAATAAAAATGCCTTTTTTTGTCTGATACACTTTGGCCACTGAACACTTCAGCCAGAGGAAAACATTACCAATTTATAACAACAATTGTTGAATAAAAGTATAATTTTAAGTTTAAATTAGCTGCTGTTTGAGCCGAATTTACTGCAACACCATGATTCGTAAATGAACTGTCACACTATTCTGAATACAGAAAACATCTCCAATAAAAAAGTAAAATAACAATAAATTATAAAATAAACCAACGGGGTTCGGCCTGTTCTCATCGTACTGGGCAGGGACTACATTAGATCTAAACGACTAGATAACCCTCTTAAATGTTAATGTAACTCAACAATAGAAACATTAACCTAAATGATTTTTATAATCTTGTTATTTTTATGTTACCTGCTCATGTTAGCTTGCTAACCCGAACCTTGTTTGTCAACTGTAACTAAGGTAGCAGCTAGCATGCTAACCAATTAGCATGCTAGCTGACGAAGTAACCAAACACCAGCTACGACAAACGGGAAACCTTATCAGACTATCAGGCTTTCACACGTATTTCTGGTCTCCTGTTGGGTATAGACAGCCCCTCTGATTATATTAAAGCTCACCATTTGTGTAGTTTTGTCTCGTCCGAGATAAAAATCCGCTTTTCATGCCTCAGTGTCGCTTGAGGACACTGAATCTACAGCAGCTGCTAATGCTAGTTAGCTAACTATCTTAGCTGACTAGTCCTCTTACCAGTGAGGTGAACAGCTTAATCCAGCCGGGCGTCGTGTGTTTTCTCTTCTCTTACACCTGCTCACACCTTCTCATAGCTTTGTGGAGACTCGCATATTTCATGAAATTGCAATGATCGACGAAGGAATCCGAAACACAAGCTGCTTTGTGTGTGTTTGCATGGTGGTGGTGCAGCCAGCGGTACGAGCAGCAGGGTGCCAATCAGAGGAGGAGGAGAAGTGAGGAGGGGGTGTGATCCGTATATACTCCCACCCTGCTGCAACACAAGCTTAACAAACATTACCACTGGCTGATGAAGGTCTCTTTAATTGATCAGTGGAGGGCATATTGGGTTTTTAATGTTTTGGCTGCACATGGCAAAAATGTCTGTATAATACCAGACTCTGCTAACCTTGCAACAAGTTTGTGTGAACTGAGTTAATATTGCACATCTGCCTGAAAGTGTAAAGCCCTAAGATAAAACTTGCATCACATTTAAGATGCACCGTGGGTCAAATTCCTGTTTTAAAGCCCTATAATGTTGTATCTTATAAACACTTTTATACTCTGTCAAGCATGCAGGGGAGTGTCCAGACGCCCCTGCGTTTTTATTTTTACAGTCTATGGTCCAGACTTGTATTAAAGGAAGGGATGGGGCTCTGACTTTGCAGGGGTGGCATGCAGTTTGTGTGCAAAGACACAAATAGACAGCCCAACAGATAGATAGATAGATAGATAGATAGATAGATACTATATTCATCCTGAGGGAGATTCACGATTGAAATGCTCTTTCAGTTGATTTTTGCACAGAAGCAACGTGAGTGAGGACTAATTCGTTAATTAATTAGGGTGTTTTATTTTGAAGGCCTGTATTTCTCAGTGAACACTGGGTGCTAAATGATGTTGTTTGTGTTCAGAGATTAACACAGAATGATATTTGAGTGAGACCGATTGATCTACTTTTTGCAGTTTGGAGTCATGTTGTTGATACACGAGCTTCAAGTCTTTAGCATTGTGTGCATAGTTCTTATTTTTGTGTATAAAAGGAGTAAAAGCTGCTCATGTTGAATAAACAGAAAACTGTTTTATAGTACAGTTCATAGATCTGGTGTTCAAACCGAGCGTCATACAGTGAGTCAGTTCCTCTCTCAGCCACAAGATGCTGCAGATATTCTGTTTACAGTTCAGCCTCTTCTCTAATGTTAGCTTGTTTTAAAAGTTGTGTTGAATTGAATCCTTCAGACGGCAGCACCCGAAGGATTTCTGTAACTCTAAACAAACACAAACAAGAGTGTCTGACAGTTTCTCCTCAAACACACGTCATGATTCAAAGTGTTGAAGTCAGTTTACTGTGAATCATGTAAACTCAGGGCTGCAAGGAAGTTAAACAAAATCACTTCTAAATATACAAACTGAAGGTCAGAGCTCCTCAGCATGCAGTAACGCAGCGCTTAGCTCCCAAGTACTTCCCAGTACTTAGTAAGTAACCTGGCCCCTCTCCAGCCATCAGACCAACTTCCATATTATGATCTGCTGGACTTGAACCAGTGACCCTACAGTTTGACCCAAGTCAATCAAGACTGAGCTACTGCTGCTGCCCCAAGGTAGCTGATATTTTAAAGACATATTTTAAACATATTGCATACTGTTTTACTCACTGTTTTGTACAGGTATGCTTCAGTGACAAAGTAGAGCAAGAAAGAATTGGGTTGTAAAAATATTGAATTTAAAGCAGCTGTCACTATCTTTTTGTTTGTGTGGATCTTGGCGCCCCCATGTGGACAAAGTATGCAGTGGGAATTTCCCTTTAAAGCTCTGGTAATCAAGATTTGGTATTCCTTAAAAAGCCAGAATCTGGATCAGGGTGGTCTTATCCTGATTAAAACACCGGGCCCTGGGTTTAAAGGGTTAAATGACTGCTGTTCATAACAGTAAAGCCAGAATGGAGAGATATATTTACCTCCTAATACTCAGACTGATTGCTTTGTTTCATTAATTTTTCAGTGAGGTAAGGTGCAGGGAGGGGCTTCTCCTCGAGTGACCCCGGCTGATCCTGACACCCACACACACCCAGAGACGTATTCAGCAGGAGAGAATAACCCCGACGTCTCAAAGAGAGATCCAATCTGTGAGCGGCTGACAGAGGACAGCACAGACCTCTCTGTTATTACCATGTGTCAGGGAGCATTAGTGGAGCAGGGAGAGGAGGAGGAAGGGGAGAAGGAACAGGAAGAGGAGAAGGAGGAGGAGGAGGAGGGGGAGGAGGAAGAGGAGGGGGAGGGCTACAGACCCGATGTGTGTCTCAGTCACATCTGCTGCCACCAGAAACGTCCTCCATCCACTCAGGGCTGTCATTATCGGCCCCTGACGGTGTTTGGATGAGGAAGGGGAGGCTTGAGATGCAGGTCTGATGATCCAGATCTTCCTCCCATCCTCTTTGATTTTGTTAAATTGTTGTAACGTGACAGAAGCAGAAGTGCTCTTTACGGCAAAGTCTTCCTTTTTGTCCCTGCTGGGAGGGTCATGTTTGGGTAAAAATAAAACCCCAGAGGTTTGATATAAAATGCAATTAACATAAATCATTTAGCTGAGGACAACAAGCTTGTTAAATCAGATATTTTAAGATTAAGATTAAGATTTACTTTATTGATCTCCGCAGGGGGAAATTCTGGAAATCTTCTCTGGCTTGGAGGACTTTGTCGCCCTGATTTCAGCCTCTCAGGCAGTTTGACCCTCCTAGATTGCACAGCAGTGTTACACTGTGTTTCATGTCACTGTGTTTAGGTTTATTTTAAAGATTTTGAGGTCGGGGTCAGGCCGAGTCTTTGTCTGAATGTGTGTGATTAATGTGGAAACAGCCAACAGTTTTAATCAGGTCTAAGATGTCCCAGTGTTCATCCTGCACACCTCAGCACCAGCAGAACCTGGCAGACAGTAATGACATTCATGGAGCAGCTCCAGTGCTCGCTGACTGATCGGCCCTTCACACAGAGACCCCACTCTCTCTTCATTATCCCCACCCATACCTCAGGGACCTGGACTGGGAGCTCTGATCCAGACTAAATGATGCTGCTCGGAGGCCAGAGACACAGAGAGCGTACAGTTGTTTGATGTTTTTTGTTAGTACCTGCTTTAGCACGACGGATTAAATTTAGCTGTTGTGCTAATTCCGGCATTTTGCATCAAAACACAACATCATCAGAAACCAACGTATACAAATAATAATCAGACTAAAATGAAGAGATTCCAGGGACATTGCTGTGATGAGTCTCACATACCTCTGTATCATTCTGTAATCCTGACATCCCTCTCACCCTCCTCCTCTCGTGGCCTCATCCGGCCTCCTCAGGGGCTCAGCATCATCTGAAGATGAAGCTGCTGCTCTCCACTCGCTCATCACATGACCCGAGGCAGCGAAGGGGTTTGTGATCGGTCAGCTCTCCTCTTCATCCTCCTTCTCCCAGCGCTGACTCAGTGCCGTTTTTTACTTGACGTTTCGGCTCTCGGACAGTCTGTTCACTGCTGGGCTCACACAGACGTGAACAGAGGAGGCACCGTGCCAGTTTGCACTAGCAGCAGCGTCTCTCTGCAGGACTTCATCGTCCTGACGCTGCAGCAGAGATCTCATCCTGCTGAGAGAGAATCATGTTGTTTTCTTGCCACAGGGCCAAGTTTGTGAGTTCACAGCGACCCAGTCAGGGGTCGTTAGAGGAAAAGTGACACGGAGGGCTCAGAGGATCTCAGGGTCTTCAAACACAAGAGGGACTAAATTCTGCTTTAGTTTTATAACAGCTTCTTTCGTCTCGCATCGACTCAAACCTACAAACCATGAGGATAATAGTCAAATATTTCTCATGACCTGGATCATCAACAGACCCTCATGTGTCTCTGAAATGAGGGTCTGGACTGTTTCATTTCAGTTTGATGGGAAAAGGATTGGATAATATTTTGAGGAGTTTGCATTATAAATATGTCATTTGATATCAAGAGTTTCCTACTCTGAATCTACTCTGTTTCTCTGTTGTGCTTTAAAGCATGTAAACTTGGTTCAGAAGATTTTAAAGATGTGGTTAAAAAATGAAATGAAATGAAAACAATCCGTAGGAATTTGGTTTGGTGCATTTTGGCGCCCAACGAGGTGCAACGGCCTCCCCCTCTTAGACATGATGCATTTGTTGACCATCAGTAGATGTGAGGATTTAAAGAACAAAGTGGACTGAAGAGGTCCAGTATTATTACCAGATTTAGATCAAACCTGACTCTGCTGGCATCTACAGCCCGTTGTTTGCTAACTGTTAGCATGTAGAGTATGTGTTTGTGTATTCATCTGTTACCATGACGACAATAAGCTACATTGGAGAGACTAATTTATTACATGCTAGTTGAGATTGGTTGGTAAGGTTCCAAGATGGACGAGGAAAGAGACGACTTTTAGGTGTCAGATGGATTTATTGATTTCTTCGTATCAAGCCTGAGACATGACTCGGGTTAGACGACTTCCGGCAGCCGCTAAAGCTGCTAAACATGAGACAATAAGGACACCGCTAACGATAGAGGCTAACTTTATGTCTCAATGTGTTCTGAATAATATCTGCAGGGATGTACACTCTGCTTCTCTCTCTCTCTTCTTATCATCCTCCATCTCCATCCTCTTCCTCTCAGTCGTTGTATCAAACAGTACAGAGATGGGCTAACTAGCTGCTTTGCAGCTGAAGGCTGCTGTGTGAACTAGCGCCGTAAAGATGAACGCACTTCTCACCAGATTTCCTCGACCCGCTGAGAAAGTTACATAGTGCTGAAAACAGCCGATTGGGCCGGGCTGTGGACACGGGAGAGACGCCATTCTTTCATGTTTAAGGTGGAAAAGTTACATGTTGATGCTTAAGACAGCTCTTTGGGTGTGCAAATGATGAACGTGTCGTATGCAATGGATGATAAAGGATGCCGTAGGATTAAACCCGATTATGTGTAATAATACAAAATGACGGACACAGTGGAAGTTCTCTATGAGACAGAATATAAAAAAAGAACATCATTCAGTCAGACAGAAAACGTTTGTAATGGTTGGAAATGTTTATTGCTCTGGCAGAACACAGTTTGAGTTTGAGCGTCTCAACTCCGACCTCATCGCTCCTCGCCGACTGACCTTTTTGAAGGGATGAGATAACATCCTGAACCCTCCAGTCGGAGCCTACAGGTGGATGTTGGTGTGGTTATGTATTAAAGATGTTCAAAAAAGTCAACATTTAAAACGTTCCTCAGTATTTACTACAGTTTGAATAAGAGCCCTGGAGCAGATTAATTAAATGAAACTCATTGCTTTGGTTCATCATCACTGTCCTTCATTCTGAATGTAAAAAATATTTGTCTTTTCATCTAAGATTTAACAACATCAACAACATCCTTTTATTTGAAATGTCAGCCCAGATCAGTATCATATCAAAGCCGGTCGAGTCGCTCTGCAGGCGTCTGGTTGGCCGATTTGCAGAAGTCAAAGGTTTCATGTTCCACGCTCGAGGTCAGTTTGACGTATCAGAATGTGCACTGGCTGGTTCCTCACTCAGCGAGGTCACTGACGGAGGTCTCAGAGCATCGTGCCAGCCAACGTTCACCTGACGGAGTGAAATAAAGTTCATTATTAACATATTAGCTGTCCACCACACTAAGCACATATCTGTCTCTTAAGCTGCTAAATGCTCAACCTTCCTGTTGTTACAGTCTAAGTGAGAGCTGGAGACAGAGTTTACTGAAATCCAAAACTTTGAGCCAAAAGAGGCTAAAATGACTCAGACATTCTATCAGTCTCTAAGCGAGGGTTTTAAATAGAAGTTGTGTGTGCAAAGTGCAGGAAAAGAAAACTTGAGTGTGTAGCTGTTGGTCTGCCTGAGTCTGGTCTCAGCCTGAGGAGAGACGAGCAGAAATGACACCCCGGCGTCTCTTTGCATCAGATCTCTCCACGCTGTGTTGGTGGATCTGTTTGCATGTCGGCTCAGTAACTGTGTGATAACAAATAACGCTGAAAGGAGCAGTCAGATGTATTTAACTGTCAACAACACTGACATAATTGTATAATCATTCACTGAATATTTAAGATAAAAAGGCCTTCTTTCAACAACCTTTTGAAGTTTTGTTATACGTGTTACCAGGCATGTTGTTATGGTTGGACCTTAAAGGTCACATATTATATAAAATCCACTTCACCATGTTCCTCTAACTCTAAAATGTTTCACTAGTCCATCTACAAACCCCCCAATGATGAGAAAAGTCCATCCTCTCCGTCTTTTGCCTGCTCCACATTTCAGAAAATGTGTGCTCAAACAGGCCGTTTGGAGATTTTCCCTTCATGACATCACAAAGGGCAGTAACCCCTCCCCCAGGAGGGTGACACTCCCACAGCTAGGTGTTTGTTCTGCCCTCTGAGGCTGTGTTCACACTCGACTTCTTTTTTAGAAAAAAGCGTTGCTTTCAGCGCCTTTTGAGCGCTTATGTGTGAGTGTTCTGTAACCTTAACAACGGGATTTAGCCTACAGTGCAACCGTGCCGGAGCCGGTCGGAGCACGATCAATTTAGCACAGAAAATAAGAAACGGGACGGGAAGTCAGACACCGATACAACATTAAAACATCCGGGTTATTGTCACTCTCCGTTTTGACGGTTCAGAAAAACGGGACGTAGGTTTCTACTCATCCTGATTGGTCAGCTGTCAGAAAGGCGCTTGACATCACCCAGCGCTTTTCTGAAAAGTTGAAATAATTCAACTAAAAAAGGTGTCGGGCGCAGCGCTTTTTAAAGAGGCGTCATCCTTTTTCCTCTTTCCATAGGCTTGTATGTAAAAAAGGCGCAGGCAGTTGAAAAAATAAGTCAAGTGTGAACAGGGCCTGAGTCTGCTCTTCCCCAATCCACTATCAACATAAATGGATATAAATCAGCTCAGGGTTAGCTCGCCGAGACGTTCACAAACAGACAATTATAAATGCACTTTGAACACCTCTTTCCGCTTCAGCTCACTCAAACACACGGGTGTCCCACTCCCACCATAAAGGTGATGCTCCTCTCAAAGCCTAATCCAAACCAATCACAGCAATGTAGCAGCAACCTCCTTCGACATGTTCGTCAATTATGCCAGAGGCTAGCTGAGCTTAAGTGAGGCGTTTGGTGCTTATAGCGAGCCTGATTAGCCAGAGTTATGATGGACATCAACGGAAGCCATGCCAAGAAAGCAGAAAACATGGGAGTGGGAAAGAGAGTTTTAAACAGATATGAAGGAAAAGTATGTATTCCTTCACTGCAGTATTAGCAGTCGTAAGAAGCAGCGTGGCCATCACACTGGGATCACCGGTAACTTACCACAGGACTTTTCTACAGGCAGGACGTAAGAACTGAAAAGGTAACAACACTTCAAAAACAGCAATCTCTGTTCACAAAGAAGGGCAACACCGCAATAATATAATAAAATAAATAATCATTTTATAGTGGAGCGCATCCTAACAGCACGAGACGCCGTTCACCGACCGTGAGGACCGAGATGTTCTTCAGGGACCGTAAAAGTAAAGACTGAAATAGTGTCCCCTCTTGCTGATGTACAGTTTGGTGCTAACACAGTTACACGAAGAGCCTCTCGATTAGCATTAAAATAACCTCTGTCATACTTTTGTTGCTATGGTTACTTGTACTTACATTAAGGCCGTGAGAGCCGTACAACGGTTGTCTGAGGCCAAGATCACTGAACCCTGTCAGACTGATAGCATGGTGAATGGTATCTGCCTAGAGAGAAAGAAAAGGTGGAAAGAGATTTGTAGCAACAAGGGGGCTGAAAAATAAACACTGAATTCAAAATAACCTGCAGTTCCTCCAGTGTCCACTAAGGTCTGTCTCCTGCAGTGAGTCAGTCCCCATAGAGCCCCATGTTAAAATGTTCAATTTTGCAGCTGCAGTTCCTCCAACAGACTGCCTTTTGTCCCCCAGAAAAATGTAATCGTTCATGTTACAACACGCACAGAGCTCCTACCTGTGAAAGTACACCTGCTCCAACTTGAGCCCGGCAGTTAGGGAGCCCATTAACCCTCGGCATGCTGGTGAACATGGAGTTTTTGAGCTTTAAAGAACCTGAGGAGAAGGAGATGGAAGTAGCTGAAACGCTCAAAGATCTGAAAAAACTTGAAGTATCTAAAATTATTATCTGACTACAGCGAGCATATCTCAGAGGCTCAGCCCTCTGGGAATACGAGTTATAGATCCTTTTTACACCTTTCCTCTACCTGAGGATTTTGTGTCTGGAGAGACGTCAGCCACAGTCTGAGCTACTGACACCGCCGTCTTGGCTGCGTACAGATTCGCCTCCTCCTGAAACTTCCCGATGTTCTTCTTATATCTGATCCTCTTGTTTCCGAACCAGTTAGAAACCTGGAGAGCAAACAGAGAACAAGTGTATTCTCATCACATGTTTACCTCTGTTTCTTTTCCAACATAGTGTAACACATATTGAGAGTGTATTCTTTATAATAAACTCAGAATGCCGGCCGAGTGTGTGGGAGTGTTTCAGGTCGAACACACACACACACACACACACACACACACACACACATACACACACACACACACACACACACACACACACACACACACACACACACACACACACACACACACACACACACACACACAACGAGCAGCTGAGGACAGACGGTAACAACCTACGACAGCTTAAAGTTCACTGGCCACTGTGCGTGTGTGTGTGTGTGTGTGTGTGTGTGTGTGTGTGTGGAAGCATGTATGCCGGGCTGTGACCTTTGTGTGTGTGCAGTGACATTTACTCCCTGATATTACATTTCCTCCGCTGCCTCTTTTTGTTTTAGGGAACAGTTATCGCTAATTAGCAGGTACATCCTCTTTGAAAGCAAAATGACTCCTCTTTATGAACCCGACACTCCGGCCTTCGGTATCAGAGAGAGTGCGGAGGTAAAGAGGGATGTTAAGTTTAATGAATTAATCCTCTCTGCTGTATTCCTTCATCCTTATCTGACCCTGATGGAGCAGCAGTCTGACTGAGGGTAAATGGTAAATGGATTTGAGCTTGTACACCTCAGGTCACACCTACACATTCACACACTGATGGTAGAGGCTGCTGGGTAATGATGTCCATCAGAACTAACTAATCCCACTCATACACATTCATACGCTGCCGAAGAAGCAGCGGGAGCAACTTGGGGTTAAAGGTCTTGCTCAATGACATGTCAGACATGTGGCTGCAGGAGGTCTCTCAACCTCTCTCAACCTTCACCAATGGAGCCACAGCTTTACTACAAACTGAATAAAGATTGAACAGCACTACATCCCCTCAAAAAAATGTAAACTCCCTCTGCTGACCGGAGCATGCCATTTTATGTTTGAGTCGTCTTAATTTGGAAACTTTTCTTTGCGATGAGTTATTTTTTGATGCTATACAACGCTCTCTACTCATTGAAAACAAATGAAAAAAAACGCTGGCGCTCAGAATGGCAGAGGCTAGATGGACACGGAGCTTCCCACCAGAGCCATTGAACTTCATATAATCGTGAGTGTTTGCTTCAAATCGACAGAAGAGTCTGTTCTGCTGTGGACTGAACCCACCTGAGCGACCTCTGACCTTTTATCAGGAAGTTAAAAGTGTGTTTCTGAACCAGGTTGATATTTATACACGTTTATACTCTGGCTGCAAATTCACAATATGTCGGTGCCTGTAGGGGGTGATATTCTGGCTTCATCCTGTTTGAGGAGGCTGAGGCACTCTGTCCTTTTGTATATACAGTCTACGGAGTGTATTGATGAATCTGTGGCGCTGTCCGTGGTGCTGAAGTGTCTTTCTCTATGGTCTTCGCTCATCGTCCCGAGGATAAATGAGTCTATACTCTACACCAGTGAGACTTCGGTTTATCAGAGTTATCTTTAAGGAAGGCCAGCGGTCGTTCAGTCGGGTCATTCGTGAAAACAACAACATCACATGAGGAGAGAGAAAAGAGACGTACCTGAGACACTGTGATGCAGCTCCCCCCACCCTGAGGGCAGAAAAGAATATACAACATGTAACCCCCTGCATCTGACACTGATCAGGGACACACCTGGGCTACACCTGTGATTCTGAAACTAAAACAATGTAAAACATCTTATCAAACATTTAAAGCAGCCTCGAGGAGGTGAGCAGAGATTGTGGTGTTTTTTTTTAAAGTGTGATAATGTCTTCTTTGAGTACTGTGGCTCCTCATGGCTGACACAGTGACACAGTTTATTTATTTCTCACCTGTGAAACGGAGATGCTGCACTTTTTAGCGAGCTCCTCTTTGGCCTCCTCACTGGGGTACGGGTTGCTCAGGTGTGAGTAAAAATATTCATTCAGGATTTCTGTGGCCTGTTTGCTAAAGTTTCGCCTTTTTCGTCTGGGAGAGAAAAAGAGATTTTAGAAGATTCCAGTTTTAGAAAATAAACATAGATTTTTGTGCTGGAAATTGAATTGAATTTTTAGATAAACACGGTTGAAAACTGCGTCTGCTCACTCACCTGGCATCGAGGAACCTTGAGCGCAGGATCATGACGGCCTCACAGGTGCTCTGTTTGAGCTGCACCTGGATGGAGCTGAACTTTCTGTGGATGATCTTCACCATGCGCTCGATCTCTCGAGGTGAGATGGGTCGAGTCCGAGACTGCTCCCTCAGCAGGTTCATCACATGGGCGGTGAACTCACTGCACGCCTGTTACATATCGGAGACGCAGAGAGAAATGCACAGGGCTGAAGGACTATTTTACATAGCTGTGTCCTGATGCATGCCAAAAAGTTCCATAAATATAAAGACTTGATTCTTTTGTTTGGTTCTTTTTTACTCACCTGTTCATATTTCTCCAGCTCTGTGTGATAGATCTGTCTGATCTGTGTCAGCTTGGCTCTGTAGTCGACGTGTTCGATGGAGTTATCGGTCGCTCCGCCCGCCGCAGCCAGCGCTGCTCCACCGTCCTTGTCCGGTCCCGACACCCCCTCTGCCAGCAGCATGTTGTCCAGTCGGATCAGCTGAGCGTCTGGAGGCTCTTCTTCATGCACCCCGCGGATACTCAGACCTGACAACAAACACACACACATAGAACAACACAAACAGCAGGATGTTACTGTGTGAAGTGATCGGTGCAAACTCAAACTCAGGTTCAGTCACAGAAATTGTTCAAGGTTCAAGGTCATCAAATCATCCCTGAGGGGCAATTTGCTTCACAGCCAGCAGAAAATGAAACAAGAAACACACACATCAAGGGGGGAAGGGTTCACATGATGCTGCTGAAGAGACCAATGCTACCAGGGACAGATGAGGTTTTAAAATCTGTTGGTCCTGCATGTAGGCAGAGTATATCTGGGACCGGATGGCAGCAGAGTGCAGTCACCAGGGAGAGCCCGAGCTTTCTTTGTGGCTCTGGCTCGGTCTAAAAAAGGCAAAATCATTCAAACTAGTGCCAGCTATTTAACTGCACATTCTCATGACCTGTTCTTACCTCTTCCTATTTTTCAGACAAAGAGACCCAAACCAGCAGATAAAAGAGAAGACTCAATTAAACAAGAATAAAACATTTTCATAAAAAACACGGTCAACGTTTAAATCCCTCAGGTTTCTATCAAAATGATTAAATGAAAGCAGTGAGGGACGCATTATTATTATGCTAAAAAATGCAGAAACATATATCTGATTGATTTTATTCTAAAGCCTGATCCATGTCTTATCTGTTAACATGGAGGAGGCGGGGCTTAGGAACCTATACTGCAGCCAGTCAGCAGGGGGAGCTCTAAATCATTTGACTTCTCTATACGCGGTGTAGTCTGCTTTCCATTTTTATATCGTCTCTGTGCTCGATAGAAAGAGAGGAAAATAATGGGGCATGTGGAGAAAACAAAACACAAAAGGCCTATACTCTGCACCTTCAGGAAACACACACACACACACACACACACACACACACACACACACACACACACACACACACACACACACACACACAGGTGGAGGATGGTGTGGCAGGTGGTCTGCAGCTTGTCTCTTTCAATAACTGCTGGCTCGTGAGCAGAAAGAGCTGCTGATTGTGTCTGAGACCTCTCCGCCTCATTGGAAAGGACAGAATGATTACACACACACACACACACACACACACACACACACACACACACACACAGAGAGCAGAGGTGTGTCAGCCTCTAAACACAAAAAGCACAACAACAAAAACAGCCAGTCTGCTCTCTTCTGCAGTTTGCAGCAGAAAACACAGATTCTCTGAAAACCGACGGGGTTGTGACTAAAATTCTGCAATATTATTATCGCAACTTGATTGATTTTGATTGGTCAGTGAGGGATAAGTGACATTGATGGGTGTGGCGCTGTTCTGAAAGTCAAACCTTTTTCAACTGAGTGGAAAAAAACAGCTGACGCTTAGCACTGAAAACGCTGAACTCCATTGGTTTTGCATTGAAAGGGGCCCTGCCAGCAAAAAAAAAAAAAAAAAACACTGTCTGTGGACACAGGTCCTAAGAGTTATTCATATTAAGGGGCGTGGCTGATCTGACTGACGGGAGGGCGTCTTGTAGCTGTTCGTCAGGAGGCTTAAGGCCGCTTCAGCTCCACCGCATTGCCTGTTAGGTTGACCGAAAGTTAGTTTGAGACATTTCCAATAAGGCGATCGCCACCGACGGGCTTCCAATCTCCTCTCCAAATACACAAAAGGTGACGTCACTGAGACACTGCCATGCTTTATACAGTCTATGATCTTCTTCCTATTTGTTAATCTGATGGGAATGTCGACCCCTGTGCAGGACTAGCAATTTTTATATCCCCCGCTATTATCTGTAGGCCTTACTGCAAAAACACGAGGTCAGGTGGAACCTGTGTGTGTGTGTGTGTGTGTGTGTGTGTGTGTGTGTTGAGCTTAGTGTGTGAGTCCAGATGGATGATGTCGGCCGGCCTGTTGCTTTAATGCATACATTTAACCACCGAGGGACGGTGCTTTTAATAAAAACCCAGAATTCATTTACTGCCGACCCTCTCAATACGGTCCACACACTCCTAGATTCACACACACACACACACGCACACACACACGCACACACACGCTTTGATGAAGTGAGGAACCTTCAGGACTCCAGCATCAAACACCAAAAACCTAAAGAGTGTTCTGCTGCGGGGGGGTAAGAACGATAAGGTGGGGCAAACATTAATAAACGTGGATAACTGACTCACAGCACTGCAAAAAAATACGCAGCAATCCACCCTCTAAATCACAGCAGCAACATTTCCAAGTATAATTTAATCTTTTTACAGCCCAACCCAAATGCTGACTCTGTCCCGGTGAAATAACAGCAGAGGGAAGGAGTGGAATTATTCTCTGGATAAAAGACTGAGGGAGACATCGCTGTGAAGTAGACTCAACCTCCTTAAATACATATTTCATGTTTGTCCTGCTCACACACAGGCAGGTTTTATTCTCTCTAAAGCTCCTCTGTTTCATCAGGTGCTCAATGGAAACGATGCAGGCGATCCTGGGTGTCACGCCAGAATTAAATGTGATGAATAAAATTGGTAATCAAAGGGAGAAAAGCGTGTGGACAGTTACAGATGACACGGTGTTCAGTAGGTGTGTGGAGCGTGCACGACCAGCCAGCAGCGTGGGGAGAGAAAGGCGCAGGTGACATAAAGAACGAGAAAAGTGAAGCAGAGAGGAAGACGCTTTGGAGGAAGGGCAGTGAAGTGCGGGAATATTTACAAATAAGTTGATGAGCACAAGAAGGTCAGTGTATTAAAGGTACCAGCTTCTCAAGTGATGGATTTAAAGACACTCTCTTTTATCTTTAAGCTCAGGTGAGATCTCTACAAACACAACTGAATCAACGTTCACTCAGCACAGAGGGGCTTCATGTCGCTCCAAACTTGTTAGAGAGTTGATGTTCGAAAAAAAATGAGAAATGACCGACCTGTTTTCTCTTTGATTTCACAGAGGACAGTGAAGAGAGCCGGCTTCATCCTGTGACAGTTCAACCCGTGTTTCCTGCAAAAACACAAATATCAGAGACACCATTGAAGCCTTTGATGTATCAGTTTGATTCTCATACAGGGGACAGAGAATGCAAATACACAAGACAGTCTCAGCATTTATATCAACATCTATAAGGCAGCATGATGATGTGAAACAGAAGGTGTTGTTGTTGTTTTTGCTCTTTACAAATACGAACAAATATTTCACTCTGACAGATCACAAACTGTCACTGCTGCAGGAAGGTCTTTTTATGTTTATGTGGAAGTGTTACATGTTTTGTATGATTTCTATTCCACGACACATTACACTTCAAGGACAATAAAGTTTATCTCGTCTCATCTCTTCCTAGCTTATCTTGACTCGTCTCATCTCATTTCATCTCATCTCATCTCATCTCATCTTATCTTATCTTATCTCGTAAAGCTTTGGGGCTCTTCACCTCTTCACACTTGTCTCGTATCATCTCATCTTATTTTATCTCATCTTATGTTATCTCACAAAGCTTTGGGGCTCTTTGAAGATGAAGAATTGTAAGATGTTTAGGAATTAATCAGAAAAATTCTGATTGTGATAAATAATAAAGATGCATTCAGGAGTTAAAGACAAATGTGTTTCCTTAAAGGTCTGAATTAAACAGTTATATCAGTAACATCTGCAGAGGACGACATGCAGTCGGAATAAATCGAGGAACACTAAAAACACGAGTTCTGTGAAATCCTAAGCAACATTTTTATACATTTTTTTGACCAAAACACAAACTTTAGGATAATGAAAATAACTGATAGCTGAAACAACAATGAAGATAATCTGTTACTGCAGACCTATAAGAATAAATGCATGAATAAACAGATATCTAAAGGGATTTATATTTCAGGGCTCTAATAGAATTCTTCCAGGTTTTCAGAAACACTTGAAAGCATTATGGAGAATATTTGTCTTTATTCATTGAGTTGGGTATTAATTGTTTTATCACTAATGCATCATAATTCAGGTGCATAAAAAATCCCAAATTCACCTCATCGTTTATCACTGTCACAGCTTGCACTTTTTATATGTGATGATTTTGTCAAAGATAATTCTGGTTAAAAGATCATACAGTATGTGAAAACTCTTGATAAAAACACTCAATGTAAGAGAAGATTTCATATACAGCAGAAAGCTTTCATTTGTGAGAATTTCAGATTATCATTCCACTTTGAATAACGTTCAATTTGTGAGCTAAGATTTCAGAATATTTAAATTCAAAGAGCTCATATCGCTCTATCTGCTTAACAGTTTGCATTAATTCTAAATAATAAATAAAAGAAGAAGAAGACGAACTTTGCCTGCGCCTCCTCCAGACTCTGCTCCGTGATGGTCATGATCTGATGTAGAACACTCCCGGTCTCCTGCTTCCTCTCCTCCTGGTCTGATCCATCTTGGATGTGAAGCAGCGGCACCGAGAGACCGTACAGAGTCACCCCGCTCAGAGCCTCCATCAACGGACTCTGATCCACCATGACCGCCTCTGCAGAAATCAAATCTGAACTTAAATCCAGCAGAGTGGGAGCAGCTGGAGTCCACACAGAGAGACGGCACAGAGCGGAGTGAGTCTCCCTGGGGATGCGCTCTGTTATTTATCCGCCTGCACGCTGAATGAGGCTGCTCTCCTCTCTGTGCACAGACTCTATAAGAACTGCTCAGCTGAGTCTCATGCATCCCTAATCTGATGGCTTCACAACCCCCACAGTCCTGAACCAGCAGTGATGATGCTGCTGTCAACAAACAAGGCTACTTTACAAAGTTTGAATCACAATTACAGAGAAAACATCTGGATTTAATGAGCTGTCACTGTTATAGTTAATATTCATTCATTTATTACAGTTGATGAGCAATTCAGGCAGTGACCACAAGACAGAGGACCAGCTCTTTACCCTCACAGGGCCCCTTGGGGGAGCTCGTCAAGTCTACATGTGCTTTTTGGAATTGGAGATTCTGAGCCTGCTGAAGGATTTTTAAATCTCATCTAGCCTGGGAATGCCTCAGAATCCCCTCAGGTGGATAGATGGATGGACGGTCGGACGGATGGATGGATGGTTGGTTGGATGGAGTGATGATGGATGGATGGAAGGCTGGACAGGGAGATGGATGGATGGATGGACAGATGGTTGAATGATCGATGGATGGATGGATGATGGACAGACAGACAGACGGATGGATGGATGGATGGACAGATGGATGGATGGGCGGTTGGATGGATGGATATATTGATGGGTTGATGGATGGATGGATGGACAGACGGATGGATGGATGGATGGATAGATTGATGGGTTGATGGATGGATTGAGGAGACAGGAGAAGCTGAATGGCTATAAGACACTTTGCTGTTGACTAGGTCATGTCCCACAGTCGTGAGAGAATTTGCTGACAGGTTATCCTTCCTTACTTTTATCATCTCCTGTAGTCTCCTGTAAATAACCAGGCTGTTGAGGCTGTGCAGTATAAGAACCTGGGTACCATCATTGATGATAAACTGACCCACGAGCTTCAAGCTGACGTTGTTTGTAAAAAAGCTAATCACAGCGTGGGCACTTTTTCAGAAAGCTTCAGCGCTTTAATGTTGACTGCACTTTAAAGGTAATCTGTTTTAACTCTATCCTTGGTCACTATATTATATATATTGTTAAAATATGTGGGGGGGAAAATGCAGGTTTGACCCTTACTGACCTTTTGACACCTGAAGTAAGGACTTTAAAGAAGGTCCAGTCCATCCTGGCTGATCATCCTTTGTTCAAAGAGTTGAAGCTTCTTCTGTCTGGCTGCAGATTCAGCTGATGCCAGTATGCAGGAAAAAGACACTAGCCTTATTTTTCCCTGTCTGATTGTGTGTTTCTATTTTATAAACTATTATATTGATTGTTCATTGGACTTGTACTCCTTAGTGTACTTGCTGGTTGGATGAATGTATGTTTTTACTGCAGATTGCAAAAACAAATTGCCCTCTCACAGGGATAATAAAGACAACCTTGAACCTAAACATAATGGCAAAATGTAATACTACGGAACCACTCGTAATGATGATTAAAAAAATAATAATGAATAAATCATATTAATTGTATTTTTAGCATTTTTCAAAAACAAGCTACAAAGTGCTCTACAATTTAAAAAAGACAAATAGTAAAAACAAACACACAAATAATCAATTTCCTAATCGTCGTTTATTCCGAAGAGATGAACCGGAAGTAGACCTTACTGTTTCCTGTAGGCTGGGCTCAGCGGTTAGCTTCGACTTGTTGTGTTATGATGTTGCTTTAGTGCTTCATTACTCATGAACAGAGTTACTGTCAGGACCGGGAGGATGTACGGATAAAATGGGACAACGTGGAGATATCGTCTCATCACCGGATGTGACTTCTGAAGGTTTGACGCCGTCACGAGCTCACGTTGACTACTTAGGGAGGCTAGCCTAGCAGCTAAGCTAATCGCTGCTAGCTGCCCAATAAAGGGCTTCAGAGATGTTAGCTTTAACGAGCTAACGAGCTAAGTAGATTAAACCAATGCTGTGACACTCTTTAGTTGTTGTGATTAATGTCTGAACATTAAGTTTGAGGCTTGTTGCTTATGTTAGGAGTTGAGGAACGACTTAGCTTTAATGCAGAAGGTTTAAGTTAGCCTGTGAGCTAGCGAGGTTCAGAAGAGCTAAGACACAATAGCTAGCAGCAGCAGCTAACGTCAAAGTAGCCACCGGGAATCATGACTGGTTCATTTAGATGAAGGGTAAAGGCAGGTGTTTAAAGGTGTCACTGAAAGCACAAATAAAGACTGTTCTTTTAGTCAAACAAACTGTGACATGACTTGTGTTTAGCAGTTAGCACTCAGAAGCTTTGAGAGTGTTTTATGAATGACATGAAGCACACAAGATGAATGTCATTAATGTATTATCTTATGATGATGATGATGATGATGTTGTGTGTTTCCCAAAGCCAGGTGACAGTTCCCACACATTTAGTCCAGGAGACTCAGTTGTCTGTTTTTTAGTTGCTTGATATGATCATCATTGTGATTCAAGCAGCAATCTCTCAGCTTGTAGTGTGAGCTGTGAGAAATAAAGAATCCAGGTCAGGGCCAAAAGATAAGTCTGGACTTCTTTTCCAGCAGTCGTAATTCCTCCGTGGATACACTTCCAAAAATAGCACAACAAGAAATGTGTAGAAACTTGATTTCACACAAGAAAGACTCAGGATCCCTCTGAACACAAACTGCATCATCGAGGACACTTTGTTCACAGAGAAACACTGGCCCTCAAAATAAAACACCCTGATGACCCTTTAGTCACGTGTCAGAGCCGTATACTTTATATATTAATGGATGAAGCCTGAGTGACGTCACCCACCTGTTCCTGCAGGGGGCTTTGGGTCCATGCTGGAAATGCTGTCTCACCCTAACTTTCAGTCGACCTAACGACAGGCAGTGTGTGCCGATCAGGACATGAGCTGATCAGACCTATTTGGTTTTATGAATCAGGCTGTCAGTGTTGTAGTAATCGAGATCAGTCCTGGTCTCAAGACCAGTCTCAAGGCCACTAAGGGTCTCAGTCTAGTCTTGGAATCACAAGCATTTTTACTCGGTCTCGGACTGCGCAGACTTTAAATTTTACATTAAGACCACCACTGATAGGCTTATTTTTCCTGTCATTGCTGTGGTTAGAAGGAGAAACATCCCTTTTCTAAAACAACAAATCATTTCAGTTAATTTGTAGTTTGGTTCCTGGTGTTACGGTCTAATTTAGTGACACGCCGCCTGCACACAAGATGATTTTTCTGTGACATTTATGGTCTTGGTCTCGTGTCAGTTTCGTCCTGCCTCGGTCTTGGTCTTGCCTCGGCCTCAATTCCTAAATGTCTTGGTCTTGGTCTCGGTCAGTGTGGTCTTGACTACAACATTACTCTAATGTGCCTCATCATCCTGCATTCAGCTAACTCAGGTCTCCCGTCAAGCTAATATAACACTGTGGGTTTGGATTATTTTGCCCTGACTCACTGCTTTCCTGTCACTGTTTAAATTACCAACAGCTTTGTGTTCACAGTGTCAACACTCAGGACAGTCTGCCTTGTGTTTTGTAAGAGGACATGTATTTACTGGTCAACACAGTGATGGCTAACACTCACTTAAGGAGCCACTGACATAAGTCTGCATTGGACAAACACAGAATCACGTCATTTGGTTGTCCCATGGCACTCTTGATCCAACGGGTTAATGGGATGATTTCTAAAAGAGGTGGGGGGCATGAATAGTCTTTTTCCTGTACAGTATGTCATTAACTCACAGAACAGCTTCACTCTGTAATGATCATAGGGCCTGTTCCTGTACTTTAGGCAGATCGTTCTCAAGACTGTAATCTCTATAAACAAATACCTGCATTATATGAATGTTAAATAATATAGCTTGGATTCTCACTCTTCTCACTCACACCCTTCACTCTCACAACATTTAAAAGACATCGCTTGCCTGTAACGCTGCAAAAGGAAGATGTGTAGTACCAAAACATACTGAATTTTAGAACTGTAAATTGTTTCAACCCTGAAGCTTTAAGGTTAATCATGTCCAGACAGCTTGATTTGTAGTAACTGGTGTCTTTCTTCAAACAGGTACTTGCTTTTCTCCTGCCTCGGATCGGAGAGAATAACAGAGAGAAGGAGATGGAAACGATGACTGCTCTCCACTCGTCATCAGCCTCCACTTTAACGCTCTCAGAGAGATACTGAAGGACGAGACGGGTCCGCTGGCTTTCAGGAAAGATTGTGAGAGAAGGAGAAAGCACCCACAGCTATAAGCCACGCCTCACAAAGCAGAGGAAATGGCTTTCTTGGACAATCCAGCCATTATCCTGGCCCACATCAGACAGTCTCATGTGACCAGCGACGACACGGGGATGTGTGAGATGGTCCTGATCGACCAGGATGTGGATCTGGAGAAGTGCCAGCTGGCTCTGGTGCCCGGCAGCAGCTGTGGGTCGACAGGTTCGGGTTCTCTGAGCGAGGGGGGGACCAGTGTGACGGACAATCACGCCTGTGACCTCTCCCAGTCCATGGACATCACCTCTAGCTGGGACTTTGGTATCCGGCGGCGCTCAAACACAGGTACATATCTTCACCATGTCTGCAGGATGTGGCTGTTAGCAGGTCAGACTCTCTGCGCCCCCTATTGACCACAGGGGGTCCAGCAGAGAGCCTGACTTGCTGCTATGTTTTGGGGGGGTTGTGGGTCTAATCTGGGCTAACGGTAAAGTGAGGCTCAAGTCAAATTGTTTGCTAATGATGGTTGTTGCACAATGAAGTGGGTTGAGATTGTCACATCTCACTGTGTACTTTTACTGATTTCTCTGAGGTGAGTAACGGATCAAACTAACAAAGATTAATTTTTTGGGGTTTTATACTTTGCAAATCAAGTGTCAGATAGTTGTTGTCACTGTGACGTTATGAAGACATAAAGACATCTTTAAGAACTTTGTGTAAGTCAGTGGTCGTTGCAAAGAAATACTTTTTGGACCTTTTTTTTGACAGACGGGCAACCTGAGTCATGGCCCGATCTGCTGCTCAGAGCAGTCGGATGATTTTCTGCCATGTTTGAATTTTTGGTTCGTTCGACTGCACATACTCAAACAGTCATGAGCTGAATCCCCGACTTCAGGGCTTTTTGTTCCTGATTGCCCCTGCACAAACTGACAAATCTCCATGGCAACAGATGCCATGTCTGATTGATAGGCTCTCGCCCTCCTGTCATGAAAGATCTGTTGTTTCAGACCTCCAGCTGTCAGGAAATATTTGTCATGATTTGGCTGCTAATTATCTTGTTTTTTTTATTCTGTTTGTGTGAGAGAGAGAGAGTTTGACACTGTTTAATTAAGCATTTGGGAATCTGAGACGACTGAAACACACAAAGATCTGGCTACAACTTTGGGATTATTCAAAGGAAGTATTATGGAAAATAGTCAAGTCTTGCAAACATGTGTCAAACATGCATCACGTCTGCATGTTTGAGTGCAGTAGTGATGAGAGATTCTGCTCCGGAGATTCTCCTGACCTGGTTGTTCACACATGCTCCTCACAGCGGGAGACTAACCCTGTCAGACTGGTGAATTCTCCTGATTATATCCTGCTGCGTTCTCACATCAGCTCACTCTGACTTTCTGCAGAATAAATACGAGGAGGCTGGAGGAGAAACTCCGGGTGAAGTCAGAGTATAAAATGTGTCTGTTTGCGTTCACACATGCAGCTCCTCCTGGAAATATCCTGAGTTTTCTGCAGGTGTGAAAGCACTGCAAGTCTCAATTTGTTTGTTGCCTAATCAACATGAGTTCATGAATCGTGTCGTCTAATGAAAAGTTTGTCTGTGGGTGGAAAACATGATTTGGTTTGAATCAAATGAAAATCATCATCATCATTTGAGCTCTGCTCAGGTGTTTTAAAAGGTAGATGTGTTTTCTGGTGACAGAGGGAGTCCAAAGGTAGACTGTAGTCTCCTTTAGTCTCTCTTGGTTTTAGTACTGAGTTTGGTGGAGTCCTGGTCCTGGTCCTGGTTCTGGTTCTGGGTTGTGGGTAGATTTCAGCCCTGAGCTCTGACCATGTGGTGGCTGTTCTCATCAGGAGACGAACAAGAGAGCCGAGAGAAACCGGGAGCTGCTGGTAAGAGAAGAGGGGTGAAAAACATGTTTTAAATAAAGTGTGTGTGTGAGAGAGATTGTCTTTAGAGAGCGGCTGCAGACATAAATATAATCTAACGACAGATCAGTGTGTTTCCAGGAGAACATGGCATGTATTAGACCCAGTGTGAAGTGTTCTGTCTCTGTTTTCTCCTGCTGGACTCTACAGTATAAAGATGTGTTCTGCTTTATGAGTTTTTCTTGTTGTCATGAATTTAAAACTTTTTTTTCTCTTTTCAGCCCAAAGACTTGAACGTTTAAGGAAGGAGCGGCAGAACCAAATCAAATGTAAAAACGTTCAGTGGAAAGAGAGATCGTCCTCCCAATCAGGTACCTACTTTCTCCTCTTACTTTAAAAAAACAACTTTTAACACCTAGAAATAGTAAATCTGTGCTGAGTGGGGGGTCGTAAGCTTTTTGTTAATATTAGTTTTTTCTATATATATGAGCTGTGCTTTATTATCTCAATTATTTTAGTTTGTGAGCAAACATCTTACCATGTTTTCACATTAGGCTCGATTCCTTCCCCCCTCCCCCGCTGGTCTGTTCACATTAGTAACATCATTCTGTACCCGAGTAAACTTGCGTATGTACACAGTCTGATACAGCAGGGGGCAGCATGCACATAGTTTGTTTGCAAATCCCTGCGACGACACGGGGGATGTGTGTACCCTGATATGGGCCCGCGTTCCTAAAGTAACCACCCTTAATATGCTCATCTTTACTCTGTTCCCATTCTATTCTCTTATCCACACACGCTCACACACACGCACACCTCCTCTCCTTCCTCCTCTCTCCTTCCTCCTCACATTGCTCCTCCCCTTCTTCCTGTCCTTCTTCCTCTCCTTCCTCTCCTTCCTCCTCTCTTTCCTCCTCATCTCTTTCCTCCTCTCCTTCTTCCTCTCTCCTTCCTCCTTTCTCCCCTCCTTCCTCCTCTCTCTTCTCTCTTTCCTCCTTCCGTATCTCCTTCTCTCCTTCCTTACAGCAGCTTGTCTCACCTTACCTCATTCCGTCATTTTGTTTATTGTGTGTTTCTGACAGTATAAACCAGCACTTCGTTAGTGACGCTCAATAACATTACTCGCATATTTAAATGTTTAAAAATTCTCATGTATACTCCAAGAAGGAGATAAGACCTTTTAACAGAATCCAGATTTCAGTGTGTTCCTTCAGAAAGACTCAAGTTTCTATCTGCTTCTGTGTGTCCAGTGGAGGATCTGGGGATACTGTTTGAAAAACGGGACTTAAAGGACCGACCACGGACATCCGGAACCAAATCCACCCTCTCCCTGCGGCTGGAGCAGTGTCCCCAGCAGCTCAACAACCCCTTCAACGAATACTCCAAATTTGACGGGAAGGTGAGATATCTCATGCTTTGCTTCTTTTTTTTAAATATCAGGATTCTTACTCATCCTTTTAAATAGTTTAAGACCACATTACTTATTGGAACAAACAGTTTTCGTAAAGCGCCCGACCTCTCTTCAAAGACGTCACACTCCTTTTAAAAGAACAGTAACCTTAACCCCCTAATGAGCAAACTTCTCCTGGAAACAGATCACTGTCTTTTCATTCACTGACCCTTTGTCTGCAGATAATATCTTTAGATCCTTAAAGGTGGAGTCAGTAGAAATGTTCAAACTTGGCCCCTCCCCCTCCCGGGCTTATCACCCCCAGAAGCTCCGCCCCCTGCAGGATGTAGTGTGTACGTTTACTGCTTGTACCTAAACTGCAAGCTAATGCACGCTAGCACAAGCTAACCACCGGTGTTTGTCACCTGCCTGTCCAACAGGAAGTAGACCAACTCCACGTCCACGGGTAAAAGACAACACAAGGTTCACCCTCGTTTTAGAACGAGCTTTATCCACTTAGTGTTTCTCCACACTATGATTATATTTTCTCTTCTTTGCCGCTACGTCCACGTCCCTCATATTTAGTAGTTTGAATCACGTCCAATCACTGAATTGTATCCACTGCTAAACTCACCTGCTGCGCTGTCATTGGCTGGAGGAAACACACCAGCTCCCCGCCCAGAAACGTCCCGAGTCAACCAGAACAAAGCAGAACAGGAAAATCCAGTCAGAGGACAGAGTCTCTGCAGACACAGACACCACCACACATGTATGGAGGCCCAGAAGGGACGATGGAGCAGCTTCACTTTAGGAGAAGTCTGTATTTTATTTTGAAGGAGACAGGATACTGACTCTTTCTTTAACAGTAAATTCTGATGCAAGGGTATCGATCTGTTGTTCACCAGGCATCAGGTTGAGAGAGTCAATAAAACCATATCAGCGTAGAAGACTTCTGCTGTTCGATTAACTCTGGATTAAGTTTGTTAGGATGTTATCGTTTGGGTAAATGTTGCCTCTTCTTGAGTTTGTTTCGTTTTTTTTCTGTGCTCCGAGTTTTCTGCGTTCCTCGTCTGCATGATGTCTTTATCTCCGTCGCTTCACCTTTCAGGGCCACATCGGCACGACGGCCACCAAGAAGATCGACGTCTACCTCTCCATGCAGATGGCTCAGGAGAAACTCCATCCCATGACCGTGGTGACCATCGCCAACGCCCGCGTCCACGACCTCATCGGACTCATCTGCTGGCAGTATACGGGCGAGGGGCGAGAACCCAAACTCAAGTCAGTATATAAACAACTCAGCGCCACTTTCACACCACGTGAAAGTCCATATAACAGTCTTATTTCATCCTGCTCCACAGCGAGAATGTGAACGCGTACTGCCTCCACATCGCAGAGGACGATGGCGAGGTGGACACAGACTTTCCTCCTCTGGACTCCAACGAGCCGATCCACAAGTTTGGCTTCAGCACGCTGGCTCTGGTGGAGAAATACTCGTCGCCGGGTCTCGCCTCCAGACAGTCACTGTTTGTCAGAATGTGAGTTCAGATAAGGAACATGTTTGTTAACCCGCTTGTTGTGGTTACGTTCAGCATCACGCTTCAAACAGCGTGCACCGCCGGGGGTTTGACCTTTAAATCCATCAGGACTGCACAGATGTTTTACAAGCTTGGATTTGTTGTTAAGCGTTTGAAATCAGGGAATCAAACTACAAATGTTTCCTCGGATAAAAGAATAAAATGATTTATTGGAATTAAAGAGGCAGGGAAGTACGATTTAAAATGAGATTAATAGATGGATCGTTTAAGCTAATCAGAATTAAGTATTAAACACAGCCGTGTTGTAATGAAAGAAAAATCTGCATTCAATTCAAATTGGTTGAAAACCACAATATATCATTCCTCCACCAGGGGGCTCTCAATGAAAAACAATAACAAAAGATGACATCGAGGCTGGCGGGGAATCATGGGAGTGATTCTCTCTGCTACTCGTAACCCACCCCTGATGAAACGAACTCTGAGTTGACCGTAGTCATGACGACGGGGTGAAACCGACCTGAGGAAGAGAATATGTTTACAGACAAGCTAATGTATCCGAGTATACACATATAGTATAGCACATACAGTAACAGTACAGCAGCTTTCAGTAGCAGCTCACGCTTCCTTATGCAGCGGACTTTGACTTAACATCCGGTGTTTCCACGGCAACGATAAACATGTCGTGCCTGTCATGGCGGCCACCACAAAAGTCATAGTCTGTTACAACTCTAAAATGAATACATTTAGATATTTTAATGTAAACATTGTGGTCAAATTCTACATACTGTACCTTTAAATAGAATAATTAAAATATGTTTTGTTCTTCAGTTTAACAATAGAGGGTATGCACATGATGTCATAGTGGGCGGGGTCATGAAAATAACCTGATCTGCCCGGATGTCAATGTAAACAGTCCACTGTGAATAGTCAGGATCTCAGTTGAGTCCAAACGTCCCACTGAGGGGGGCGTGCTCAGAGAGGAATACGAATACGAATACAGGATGATCCAGGTTGTTCTAAGCTGTCCTCTGCTGTCCCAGGGTCGGTGTTGTGTTTACGGTCTGGATGACTGAGATGAATCTGCAGAGACAACGTTAACGTTATCTTGTGTTCTTTTTTTCCCCGTGTAGAAATGCTGCTCATGGTTTCTCTCTGATCCCCGTGGACAGTCTGAAGGTCACCATGAAGGAAATCCTCCAGAAAGCTCTGAAGAAAAGGAAAGGCTCACAGAAAGGCTCAGGTAATCACACAGGTACCAGATCCCATCCTCCTCTTCTCGTACTCACGTTCTTTATTCCTTCAGTTGTCTGATCGTCTACAGTGAGACGGCACAATGTTTAATTTAAAACAAACACGAGCACACAGATGAGATCACCTGTGTTTGGTTTTATCCGTTCTCAAAGGATTGATGGCGTTTGTCTCTCTCCTGACTCACTCAGGTCCGATGTATCGTCTGGAGAAGCAGACGGAGCCAAACGTCTCGGTGGACTTGGACTCGACACTCGAGACTCAGAGCACTCTGGAGTTTTGTTTGGTCAGAGAAAACAGTAAGTTAACCCGGGACGTCCCAGGGTCAGACTGCAGTTTCTTAAGGGGGTTGTTGTTTATCGAACTGTTTTTCCTTCTCGTTTCTTCAGGCTCGAGAGGCGAGGAGAGCTCAGAAGAAGACCCTCCCATTGACATCACCACAGTCCAGGACATGCTGAGCAGTCACCACTACAAGTCCTTTAAGATCAGTATGATCCACAAGCTGCGCTTCACCACGGATGTCCAGCTAGGTACACACTACACACTACACACTGCACACTCACACTCACTGCGCACTCACACTGCGCACTCACACTGCGCACTCACACTGCGCACTCACACACTGAGTTACACATGGCACACACACACTGTACACTCAAAGAGTTGAAGGATCTGGATACTTAAAGCCATTACAATCTCAAGAAAACTCCAAGACACCATCTCATTCATGAAGTCTTTTATTATGATAGCACAGTCGGCCATATTTGGCAAGTTTTGGCATCATGGCTTCATTGGGGATTCGAGAGGCTTGATATTCCTGAGTGTTTTCTTGGTGTTTGTTTTCCACATATAAAGGTAACCACAAATGGCACTATACAAACCTCCCAGCAGGGGGAGCCACAATCTGTCCTGACTCAGAGTCTTATCATCTGGACTGCTTACAAACCAAAGAAACACACATGATTTGTATAAAGTAAATAAAAACACAAATAAATGTTTGTAAATTCAGTGATGAAGATGAACAATTTTTCATCTTAAACGTTGGCTGCGTCCTCTAAACCGATGCATGTTGGAGTGCACACCTCTCCTTGGCCTCTCACCTGTCTTAATAACACCTGGCGTTTACTCACTCAAGCCGTGGATTGGAGCGTCAAAGTCTGATCATAAATCATGAATGGGTGTGAAATATGTTTGTTTTTTTTTCCCTCTTCAGGCATTTCAGGAGAGAAATTGGAGATCGATCCTGTCACCAATCAGAAGGCCAGTACAAAGTTCTGGATCCGACAGAAACCGATCTCCATCGACTCGGATCACCTCTGTGCCTGTGACCTCGTAGAGGAGAGGAGCCCCAGTGAGTGTAACGCACACACACACACACACACACACACACACACACACACACACACACACACACACACACACACCATGTCCTCACAGCTTGATTCAATTGTTTCCAAGTTGAGGGTCCTAACAGCCCACGAGCTACGCAGCACAAATAGTGTGATGCACTGTTATTTACATTTAAAGCATGCAGTGTGGACGGCGAGCGTCCGATGCTGCACAACGCCACGTGATATCTAACGCTGGCGTGCTGTTTGGACTCGATGTCACACGTCTGTGATTTGAAGCTCAGATCACATTAAGACCTGACTGAAGTTCTGCTGGGAGAGAAAGTGTCACCTCTGATGTGTCGTTAAAGTTTTCTGTTTTTTTATCTCTGTCTTTCAGGTCATGCCATTTTTAAACTCACTTATCTCAGTAACCACGACTACAAGCCTCTCTACTTTGAGTCGGATGCTGCTACGGTCAACGAAATCGTGCTAAAGGTGAGTTCTGACTGCTGACCATCTGAAGTCTGGGAATAAAAAAGCTCTAGTTTTATTTTTTATCATCAGCAGTGAAATAAAAATAATAGAATAAATAATCAAAGTGTGATGATGAAAACGTTTTATTTACTCCTCCTCTCTCTTGACCTTCAGGTGAACTACATCCTGGAGTCTCGGGCCAGCTCCTCCCGGGCCGATTACTTCACCCAGAAACAGAGAAAACTGAGCCGCCGGACCAGCTTCAGTTTCCAAAAGGACAAGAAGACGGGTCAGTAAGACAGACCCAAGCTGCTCAGACACCTGTCTGTCTGTCTTAAAGACGCCTGACCGTCTCACTGACAGTTTCAGGCTAACAGAGGTGGAGACGATGTGAAGTCAGAGGAGCCGAGAAAAAGAGAGCGAAGAGCAGGACAAACGTCTCAGAAAACGTCTGAAAGTCCACCAGGGTGAACGTCAACGAGCAGAAGCGAGCTCCTCTTCCTGTTTCTGAGAGGAACGAGACGTGAAATAAAAGAGGGGCGGAGTTTGAGCTGCCTGTCGGTCCTCGTTCATTCACTGCCTCCATCTTCAGATGGACTCATTACAGCTTCTTATGTTGGTGCATCCGACATCAAATCAAAGCTATGTGCTAATATCTCTGCTTCTGTCGGCCATCTTTAACAGATTTAACACAAACTGTCACATTTTTAATGTCTGTACATAAAGATTTTACATTCAGGAAATTAAATAATGGTGATGAAACCAAGTCCTCTTTTTTTCTTTCAGTCTAGATCTTTATCGACTTTTAATGACACAAACGTAACCCAGAACTGCCAGCAGATGCGTGTGTGTTGTGTGTCTGCTCCGCTCTGTTACGCCTCTATGCACCCTCGTCCGTCACACACACAGGCTCAGAGCGCAGCAAGGAGCAGTTTGGCCAGGCCGCTGGCGTCCCGAGACCGAGCAGTTCCCACAGTAGTTATAGATTACACTTGCGTCAGCGTGATATAATACGATGTATGCGGTATAAAAACCCTTATAAACACATCAACAAACACACATCGTTTTTCTGGACCGTGAGGACGGTTTATTCTGAAAAGTAACCGGATCTTTATTGTTGTTTCGGTTTCTGACTTCCTGTCCCGCTTGATCTGCTCGCTGGTAAATTGATGCTCATATGTGACGCCACTGATCCAGTTAATCAATCAAATGTATTAATGTTCCGTTTGACAGTGAACCTGCAGCCCTGTCCTGTAACAAACAGTAATACTGCCATCTAGTGGTCAGCACTGGTATGACCCAACATTAGGGTTTATAAGGTAACAGTGACGCCATCTAAAGTTAGAATGACCCTCTGTGTTTAATAGTTTCTGATCAGAGGTTAGGGTTCAGGGTTCAGTATAAAAATGTGTTTTGTAAAACTGGAGTCACTTTTTAAATGTTATTGAAACCCTAAACTAACAGGCATCTGTACATTATTTTACTCCTTTTCAAATGAGACATTTAAAGATGCAGCAGTGTCCTTTTACATCACTGAGTCTACAGGGAGACACTGAGGACGACTATCTACAGAGAGCCTGAAGGGACAAAATAAGTGAGAATAAATAATAAAAAATAATCAGAAAGAAACTTTAGGGACATTTAATTAATAAATTATTGTGTTGAAGACATGTGCACAGTCCTGCAGGGTTACACAGTTTAAGATGTGAATGTTCAGACAGCAGTCTGGTGGAGTTATGGTGGTAAAGTAAAACTGACTGAGGACAGGGTTTTAGAAGATCCTGTTGCTGTCGGTCACACTGAAAACCTGTTAACCAGCACCGCAGCGCCGCTCAGGTTCACGTGAGTCAGAGATGCTGTTAAATGAATCCTAGTCGCTGAGGAGGATTATGTAAATGAAGAGATTATAATGAGCCCGTGTTCAGGGACCACCAGGGTTTCTTGGCCCGTCTGGATCATTAGCTCTTCAGCTGGTTTCACTCAGGAAGAGATGCAGAACTTTGCGCTGGACTCGACCCAGAGACATAATCCTGATGATTCACCCCTCAGGGTGTTAATGAAGCGGGTCAGTTGGGAGAGGCTGTCAGAAAAAGCTCTTTTAGACTCAGGTGTTTTTGTCAGCTCTCTAGTCCCGGGATTTTCAGGTATTTGATCTGAGTTCTGTCCATCGGGTCTTCAATTTATCTACCTGAATCATTAGAGTGATAAATAGAAGGACTTAGCTCCAGTGTATTGCCCAGCATGTACTCAAATACTAAATCAACATGATGGGTCTGCTTTCAGGTTTCTTAACCCGATAACTCAGATATCTGCACTTCTAAGATTTCCTAGACTCACTTTGAAAATCCAAAAGTAATCTAGTGACCCCCCCCCCAAACCCAGCTGTAAATAACAGGCTGCTGATGTTAATGCAGCATATTCTTTCAGCTGTAAAATAATACTTTGCATACGTTGCTCTTTCCATAAAAAAACATCCAATCAAAACCTTGTGCATGCTGTCTAACTTTCGATGGACTTACTCGCCAATAAATGTATTTTATGCAAGTTAGACAGCTTAGAGTTTGCATGCATTTTCAAAGTACTTTAAATCATGACTTTTCCTAAACATCTTTGTTTTTGAGTCCCTGAAGAATCAAGCTAATAAGATGTATATGTTGCCAAATTGTTTTACTTACAAGTACATCATTACTGGCAGGGGCCCCCCTTGAAATCTTATTGGCCACCCCAGGTGCCACCGAAAAACGATTGGCTATATGATTGGCTTTGGCCTTGCCAGAGGTAAGACTTATGAAATCCTGCTTTGCAACAGGCAGCTCAAAGTCTTCAGTGTGCAGATTTAAAATAGTGACTTTGGACATACATTTTGTTATGAGTGCTTGAAGATTGAAGCTGAGAAGCTGTAAATGTTGTTGTTATAAGTCGATGTGATTGGTGCAGGCAGAAGGGGTAAATGTGTGTACACAAAACTTCAGGCCACCCCTGCACAAGTCAGAGCCCCAGTTGGGCTACCCCAGTCCAAAAAGACTGGACACGCCCCTGATCACTGGGGATAGAAAGGGTTAAAAAATTATTTTTCACATTGCTCCAAGCGGGCAGCTGGGTGTTCGAATCCGACCTATGGCTCCTTTCCTGTACGTCATAAAATATAAAATAAAGAAACAGCGGTGGATCTCATCTGGCTTCATGACACCTTTTCAAAAAACGATCTCATTTTGAATTTAAAATTATTCCACTCACATACTCTCTTAAATATATCTACAGCTGAGTCAATTCAATCAGTTTGAAGTGAAATGAATCTCGTCCGTTCACTCTGTCAGCTTCCCACAGTGGACTAAAGAGACCAGCTTGACTCTGGGCCAAACTCCCGAGGCCCAGTCTACTTACCCCTCTGCTCCTCTCATGGCCTACATTCAAACACACTCCGTGGTGGGTTTTTCAGGGCGCTGACATCGACTGTGTCTCCAGATGAATGAACTACAGTGCTCTAATGTGCAGCACTTATCTGAGCCTGCACAGCCTGTCAGACTGCCAGCCGTCACAAAAGACGCTGAGCTGAGAGGCTTGATGCTCCGCCAGAAGAGCCCGGCCCCTCGCCACTCAGCCTCACTGCTTTACATTCAGTCACTGTCATGGCCTACATTCAGTGTAACACACACACACACATGAACACACACACACAGCTGTAACCAAGCCCGGGGAAGCTCAACGATTTTGTTGATTGTGAAATCGAAGGTGGAGCATGCAGGGATGAAGGACTGATGGAGGTCAGAGCGGGGATTTGGAAGGGGGGGCATCTTCAGAGTCTGTGGCTCCATTAAGTCCAGCTGAGGTCTCTGAAAGGGGGGGGGGGCAGAGAGAGAGCAAAAACCTAACCCAGATAGGAGGAAGTCTATCTTAAGTCTGTCTTTAAAGCTCAAACACACTCGTCCCTCCAGGATTGCAAAGCGTCTTCTGTGATCGACGGTAACACCATTGTGAGGAACTTTAGTTGTGTTGATTTTTGACGCCCTCTGTGGACAAAACTACACCTTTAACCTCTTTCCCTTAGCATGAACGGTTTTCTCATAAAAAATAATTCACTAACATGTGTCTCTAGTCTGTCTACAAACCCCCCAATTATGAGAAAAGTCCATCCTCTCCGTCTTCTGCCTGCTCCACTTTTCAGAAAATGTGTACTCAAACAGGACGTTTGGAGATATTCCCTTCATGACATCACAAAGGGCAGTAACCCCTCCCCCAGGTGGGTGACACTCCCACAGCTAGGTGTTTGTTCTGCCCTCTGAGTCTGCCTTCTCACTGTAAACAATGGAGCGAGAAAGCCAGAGACACCCAAGACCTTCAGCCTGTTCTGAGCAGGGCAGAAATACAGGGGTTTGAGGAGCACTGAGACTTATTTAAACTGGTTGAAGAGGAGGAGGATATGTGACCTTTAAAGGATTTGATTTCATTATACCATTTAGAATGTGAAAGATAAAATATAGCATGTATAAATTAACTCTCTGTTAGGGGATTCCATGTTTATCCATAGTTTAATATCAAGCTAACTAAAGTCCATCTCATGCAGACAGTCTCTAAACCAACTAACATCATTCTGTTCATCAGCGCACATCCACTTTGCATAAATAAAACGAAGGTGACAGCACCCAGAGTTCCCATTCCATTTATTAGATATGGTTTATAAATAGACACACTCAGACACATATGTTGAAAGTATAAAAAATACAAGATTACTAGACGTTTCAGTGAGGTCTCTTCTTCGTCTCCTTTGACACGTTATTTTTATCTCGAGTGACTGACAAAAAAATGGAAAAATTCACTTTTTTTTTCTTACACAGCATAGTAGTTTTCACTTTCACAAGTCCATTCATCGAGCAAGTTACTATCATCAACGTCATGTTAAACTGAGATCAGAGCGTAGAAAACACATGCAGCCAGTAACTCTTCACTGGAACTGTACAGCACCGTCCGTCAGTCAAATATATATGTGCTTCAGGTTTCACCAAACTTTGTCTTACAAATAAAGGAGAGCTGATATCACGAGGGAAAGCGCTGAAATGGAGAACTATGGAACTATGGTCAACATGGTACTCCCAACTGGTCAAATATGGCAGCTTGGTTTGTGGTTGTACGTTTCCAAATATGACACCAGTAGCAGGGCTCCACGGTCAAGTGAGCAAAAATAATATGCAACATCCTGTTTCAAATTTGGACAAAGAGCTTGCACATGATAATGACCTTTACATGTGCAATAATAAACAGAGATGCTAACACTGCATATGGGTTGGGTGCAGTATTGCAGCGTAATTCCTCGGTTGGCTTAAATAAGTACTCATGGATGTATGCCAGTTTCTCAACCCACAATTTCTAACAGCAATCCTTAAAGAGCGTTTGAGCCTTACGTATCACATCACCTGCACTACTGAGTGTCCAGAGCTAACCGCTATCAACAAATTCTGCAGAAAAATGTAGACTGTCTGCTCAGAACTGCACTGTGGTATTGAAAGTGTCCTGGTTTACAATGTAATAGGAGTTTTATTGTCCACCCCTCACCCTGCAGCTACCATCTTATGCTTATTTAGCTTAAACCAGGAGCGTGTCAAGAGGGGGTAGCCAGGAATAGGGGCCCCTTGAAATCTGATCGGCCACCCCAAAAATCCTAAATTGTGATTGGCTATTTGCCATGTCAGAGGTAGGACTTTTTGCAAAAGGCTGACATTAGTTTTCTTTACACGTGAATGTATCATATTTTCTTTTGTTTTTACTTTAAATGTAAATAAGTACCTTGCACATTTATTTCAACATACAGACGGTGCATCGGAAAGTAATTGAAAGTCTGTCCTATTTGCAATGAAGTAACTAGTGATGTTCTAGACCAAAACACAGCGAATTAATTAAGTTAGAAAGTGTGCAGGACTTTGCGTGCTCTTTTTTAAGTAAATCCTGACTTTGAACAGACCTAAACCTTTTTTGTCATTAAAGAATTAAGCTAAGAAGATATATGTGTTGCCATTGTGTTGTGTTATAAAATAGGTATGATTGGCCAGCCCTGCTTAAGTGTGTTCCCTTGCTGGGCCACCCCAGTCAAAAAAAGTCTGGATACACCCCTGGCTTAAAATGCTGATGATTTCAGCTCTTTGATGTCGTCCCTAAACTAAATGCTTTTCACACTGTTAGCATGGCAGTGCAAGGAAGAGAAACTCTTGGTGCAAAGTTCGCTAATCCCTGGCTTACTGTAGTCCAAATATTAAAGCACTGATCCCGGAGTCTATCTTGTCATCATGGTAGCCGATTGTTTCCAGGACTCCTCCAGAGATGGCACTAGAGAGATAGTATCAGGGTCATATTTTGACATTTTTCACCATAACCAAACTGCCACATTTAACTACATGGGAGTAAGCATGGATTAGGGAAAACAGTTGATTTAATATTTACTGATTGATAAATGATCCTTCATGTCTTCGAGATATGTAGAGTCGTCTGCAAATAAAACAATTTCTCTTGGTTCGGTTTTATTCTTGGATTAATGTAAATTCCAATTTCACTGTTGGTTCTTTTAAGGCCCTGACACACCAAGGTGATAATCGACCTAGTCTTTGCGGTGTGTCTTGCTCCGTCGCTACCCGTTGGCACCCGTCTGCAGTTTTTTCGTCAGCGTTGGAGCGGTTGGTGAGAGGAATCACTGATTGGCTGTTAGCTAAACGAAGCAGTGCATGAAAAGAAAAACGGAAATGTTGAAAGCAAGTAAACAACTTCCACTTTTTATCAGACATTATTCTCGATTAGTAGAACCTTTATTATGAGTGCCTAGCAACAGCGGTGTGAAAATGGTCTTATCGTATCATAGCAACAGTTTATTTATCCGCATTCTTCTCCGTCCTCGTCCGTTTCTCCTTTTTGGAATGACAATTACAGAGTTATTTCCTCTCATGCATGCGCAAAACGTACATTATGGTTGGCCGTTGGCTGTAGTCTTTGCGGTGTGTTCTAGTGCAACTTTTTGACCAAGCCAAAAGGCAACGTGAGGCGACGCCACAGTTGGCCTTCGTCACCACTAGTTCTTTGCCGTCTGCTCGGTGTGTCAGGGCCTTAAAACTGGCAGCAAATTTGGGAGTAATAACAAACAAACAAAGAAAAGTATCTGGAGAGATGAGGCTTTGTTGCACTGAAGAAAGTATTCTGCAACCGAAGATGCAATGCAATGGGTACGGGTTAGCTAAAACCAAAGGGGACAATATAAAATCACACATGTAATAAACCTAGTGCAGCACAAATACACAACTACTGTCTTCTTCAAGCATTTATGTACCATATAGCTACTGTGCCAAACCTGGCTCACCTTGTTCTATAGACAATAACTCCTGATGCTAATTCATATATTTGTATCCGTAAATATATCTAAAAATACAACTCATCAACTTCAGTGTTATAGGAAATTGCATGATTTCTTGTTTTTTGTAGTAGATGACTCTCACTATTCACAGTGTTTATAACTGAACAGTACAGGCCGACACCTACTGTGTGGCTGGTCACTGGCACCATATCAGTATCCATTATGGACGTTGCTTTTAAGTCCGGTAGTGCTCCAGGAGTTCCAGAGTACACCGATAGACTTAAAGTGGAAAACGATAACAATCAGTACAGTTCGCCTGACAAGCAACATTAGAAGTTGTGCCTTTTTTTAAATAGTTGTTTCAAGTAGCACACCCGTCTCTTTTTCATTATTCTGTCATGATGAGGATTCATGTTGTCATCAAAACTTTAAATATTTTATCTGAATTCCAACATAGACTTTCTTAACAGATGTAATAATAAATAATATATCATTTAATATAATGTTACATCATATAGTATGTTATATATAATATATCATAAAACTGTCACAACCTCCTTCTACAGGAATGTGGTTCTTAACTCATGAAGCAACTTTGCATAGAAAGTATTTAAATAGCTAAGAAAATAACGTTTAATAGTTTCCGCCTGATATACCGTTAGTCGTGTAAAATAGTCGCGTTGTACTCACTTGGAGATGAGCTTCCTAATTTAAAGAGACTACGTTTCAAAGGTGATGTTAATAATTACAAAAAAATACCAGCATGTCGGCTAAGATCATCCCCAACAAAGGGAATGTGTCGAAAGAGTTAATGACCAGAAAACAGATAAATGACTTGTGTCGGATAAAAAAATCGTACTTGGTAAAAAGACTGAAATAAAAAAATGCACTGTACTCATTCTGCACCTGACAGGAAATATTCTGAAAAAGAATAATACTGACCAAGCACACATGAATATATTTCATTTTGATAACAAAATACTTATCTACAAATGTTTGTAATTGGATTGATATATAAATATGTGTAACAATATATATGTATTTCTATACATATATATTTACAACAAAAGGTGCACTTAAATAATGTCATCAAGGAGATGAGGGGTGCCGACCCAGTCCAAAGTCCTGGGCTCAGAGGCAGCCATTATCATGCACATAAACTGTTTACCGGTCCTCTTATCAATAGGATAAATAGTTGTGGGCGTGAACCTTCTGTTACATTCCACAAACTCACAGAGCTGCTGATACACCTGTGGGTATTCGTGGCGTAGGAAAACCCCTCGAATCCTTAACTCCCGTTGTATATTGATAAAACAGATTTCTCTGGCCTTTCTGCCTTCCTCTCCCTCTTTGTCAATATCTGCTGTTCCTGGAGGTGGCGTGAGGATCAGTGTTTCCATGTCACTCTCTTTCTTGTGAACCTTCCTCTCTGGACTGAAGGAAGCCAGTGCCACCTTTGCATATTTTCTCACAGTTGGAGCTTGGTTCCTTGGCGATGGTCCGTCGGGCAGTTGGTCACCGACAGCAATAGATACATTCAAGATGAAACATTCATTTGGGTCGTACTCTTTACCAGCTTCCTGCAGCTCCTTACAGTACTCTCCCAGGTTGTCCCTGAAGCCTTCGAGCTCCCGGAGGGACAGGTATGTAGGCGACATAGGTAGACTATCCAGGCCATACTGCAGGAAGCTACTGGATGACGAAGGGTTTGGAAATCCAAGGAAGAGAACTCCTCTGCCTCGAGAAAGGTAGCCAACTTTGGCAATACGGGAGAAGGCTTTGTGGACTTCAACAGTCTCCCGGCAGTGTTTGATGATGTGACGGCATGTGCTGCCAATTCTTCCATACAGGCAGCTTTCTTTGTGAATGTCCCAGTCCTCCCTGCGACAGTTACGAGAGCAGTAGTAGGTGTAGCAGCTGTGGCAGGATTTAAAGTATAGGCAAGCATTGAAAAGGGTCTCTGTCCTCCGGCATTTGTTGTTGGAGCACATCATTGTATCGTCCTCATCTGGGCTCTGATCTGGGGAGCACTCATCTGCACTCTTCATGGCATCACTGGCTGCGTCCATGTCTCGGAAAGTATCAGGGTTTATCCTTATTGAAGTTGGCTGTTTGTCCAGAGGAGGTGGTTCATCTGTACCTGCCCTTGAGCTCTTTCTTGACAGGGATACTGCTTCTTCTTCATCAATTAACTTCTTTAGTTGATCCAAAATGTCCTCACTTGCCCGTCTACTGGGCGGCTTGTAATCAGTCACCAGATCTGCCAAAAGCTCATCAAGTTGTTCAAGGCTTTGCTGTAGTGAGGCGTTGTCATGTGTCTTCTCTTTGGTTGAGCTTTGGAAGTCATGTTGAGATGGTTCAGGACCCTCAGTGCTTCTGGAGTCAAGAACGTCCCAACTGGCAGATCGTCCGTCAGCCTTGTTAAGTTTCCCTGGCCGCATGTCATTATCAGTGATTGTTATCTCAGGAGTTACAAACCAGAGTTTACTAGTAGGGCTCTTTGCTGCCTCTGTCGGGCTTTTGTCAATTAAAGAGTTATCAGACATAGATAAAGCTGCGTAGCGTCTTGGTGAACTGGAGAGATTGACTACCACCGGTTGTGGTTTGTCACTTTTGGCTCCTGCAGGCTTCCTGGACTCAAGAAGATCGTCATAGCTCTGACCGCGCTGAACAGGAAGAGGTTGCTCTCTTTCTACACGAGAGTTTAAAATATTGTCCCAGGACCTGGAGTAGGACTTGGACTCTGCGGCAATTCTTTGAGGTTCTACACATGGACTGGCATACCAGGATGTTGAGACAGGGTCCTGACGGACTCTAGTTGGAGTGCCTTGAGATACATAAGAGGCAGGATTGGTGGAATAACCGGATGCTTCTGAGCCATACCAGTCATCTGATTGTGGCTGAACGACTCTAGCATGTCTCCGGCCCTCTGTGTAATAAGCCCTTGCTGGAATATGATGCTCTGGGGGCATTGCATACATGTCGCTGGAATAATAAAACCTTGGCGGAGCAGTTTGGACTTGATAAGACCTTGGATCATCCCCATAAAATATCCTTGCTGGAGGTGTCTGTATGATGTATGGCCCTGGCTCACTGGCTGCATAGGGTTTGGGATAACCTGTCTGCACAGAGTAAGGATATGTCTCCACCTCAGGATAATAAGGTCTTGTAGCTACAGCATGCACCATTCGAGTCCTTGGATCTTGAACATATTGCACTTTTGGCGTATATGCTTGTCCTGGTGTGTAACGTTCATCATGAATGTAAGAACTTGGCTGAGGAGGAGCAGTGGTCACATATCTCCCCGGGTCATCTGCATAAAAGAACTTGGTTGGCACATTAGGACTGGAATGAGCTCTGCGTTCCCGACCATAGTAATCACCTGATGAAGGCATTCTTTGCAAGGGGATCTCCATGGGTTGTAAGTAACTATTTGGCATGCTGCGGGAATATTGGTAAGCTTGCCTACTCTCTGTACCTAAAGAATCAGTGGGAGTTGGTGTTCGAGAGTAGGAGAAGTGGCGTGGCACTGTCAGACTCCTACTCCCCCCACTGTGATGTCTCTGCCAGGGTATATCCACATGAGGTGTAGCCTGTTTATGTCTTGAATGAAGTAGCGCTGCATCATCAGGTTTGATGTCTACCCTGCATCTGACATGAGGACTAGTTGCTGGTTTATCCAGCCCCCCATCCTCTGAATGATCAGCAGTATAGTGAGATGAATATTTACTGCTGTCTCCGATTTGAGGCTGCAACTTAATAGGATGGACTTCATGCATATGAGCCCTTGTTGCCGCATAGGATGATTCCCTACGCGGTGATACTTCCGGTCTCCAGCGAGAGTCTCTTGAAGCCCTTTGGGACTCCCTTCCTTTCCTCCCTGAAGAAGAAGACCCTTCAAAAGACACAGGAGTTAGACTTGTCTGGACCCGAGGGGCACTTTTTGACCTGGTCCTTCTTTTTTGTTCTGGGACAACTACCTCACTGGGCATTTCTGCAGCCATCGGTTGAGGAGTTAACCTATGGCTGAAAATATCCGGTGCAGAGAAACGATATCTCTGCTGACGGCCCAAGGCATTCCAGGCAACATCTGGGTTGGCCGCATGCCTATCGGCCTTCCTGTATGGGGAATCCATTGAGTATTTGTTGGATTTTGGGTACTCCAATGACCTATAGTCAAAGGTACGGCAGTGCCTCTTATTAAATTTGCTCTTTCTGTCCTCCAGTTTGCTGTAATTTCTGGAATCACATTGTTTGGAGGGTTGCAAGGACTTGTAGTGTGAAGAAATGGGGACCACTTTTATATCTTGATGCACAGTTGATACCAGTATGTCAGGCGGGTCTGTGCGTGTCATCTTAAAGAGACTCCTCTAGTTTTCTCCATTAAGTTGCTTCAATGTTGATGTGGCCTGGAGGGATACAGAGAGAATATCAGTCAGTGACATTTATCCAATACAAAATAATAACATCAATATAATAATATGCAACTTTTGCATAATTATTACGAAATGTAAATGTTCATGATTTTTGCAACATATTAAACTGGCAGGTTTGTTTTTGGAACTAAAAATGCTTTCTTCCAAAATCAGTCCAAAGATTTTTTTAATGAGATTACCCTCCATGTGGAAACATGCTGACAGGTTGTCTGTTTTCTAATTGAGACCATGGTAGGTTGGTTATAGAATTTGGTATGCCATGTTTCTCTCTCTCCCCAAACTAGGAACCATAGCAGGAACTTGTTGCATTTTCAATGAAAGGACCAGGTTCCTAATTTAGTTTCAGGGACAATATTTTATACCCCCAAAAGACCCTGCTCTGCAGCTAGAACTTTCTAAAGTATAGAAACTTTTGGTAGAAGGTCTTGCAGCACTATATATTGTATGTTCTCATTTATACAACATCAACCTTGTTGTATTCATAAATAACTTTTGATATCAGCCGTCCATTTAAAGAATGTCAATTGAATAATTTTCCAAATATTTTTCAGTCTTTGGACTTGGTCGAGACTGCGGACAACAAAAGACGACCTTTCGTTTTTTGGTACTTTGGGTGATAATACAACTACTGTAATCCATCTATAGTTTCCTATAGCTTATAAACCCATCCCCAATACCTTAGCAATATTAATGTACTGAGATGGTTGGAGGTTATATTTTTGAAAAAACTCATCACTTAAACTAGTTTGCCTAGTTAGAATTGGGGGATCTACGCAATCTGTTTCCAGAGACTCACATTCAGAGCTTCCAAAGATTCACAGCTTTATCACTTACAAACACACTGAATTATCCTGGGGTTATTCAACTTTGAAGGTAAGAATGAAACATCTATTCTGAGATGCATCTCATATTTTTCTGTCGTCTCAGAAATAAGACATTCATTTGAAGGCTATAAAAAGTTCCTCTGATGAGGTTTGACTTCGTACTGTCTGCAATAATTGCAGTGGCATCAAAACGGCCAAATATAAATACATGAGCTAATCTGAATGATGACATCAAGCAATAATAAGCATTGTGTTGGCTCTTATAGCCAGTTCAAATGTTTCAAATGTTCAAGATATTTATCCCCTAAATTTCAACATTGCAACAAAACAAGTAAACTTCTTCTGCAACCCAATGGAAGTTACAGGCCAACAGCTAACCACTAAAAATCAAGTCACGTAAATGATGATTGATTGGTGCTGATTGGCTTTCACAAATAGTGTTAGAAGAATGACACGCCTCATTGAAAAAAAATAATCTTGTGTGTTGGGAATTTGCATCTTTCATGTCTTTGGGGTTGCCCATTTGGAAGCAACTTTTACCAGAGGTGTTGGTAGGTTGGGTGCTGCCTACACACCTGCCCCCAATACATTTCACACCCGATGGAGAGTTACCTGCACTAAGTGGCACTGTTTCTTTTTTTAAATGTTGATGGTTTAAAATTTTAGTCATTATTAAAAAAAGTCTCACTCTTTCTATACAATAAATTAGATAGTATTATGTTGAGCAGAGGAACAACAAAATACAGTAAACAGCTTTTAATTGGTAAAAGTCACTCGGGAATTGTAGCTTGGTGACTGATAAATTATGCCGTTTGTTTCCTCTGATCTCACTGACTGCATTCCCCATCTGCATGAATTTAACATATCATTTCAAAAGCAAGCAGATGAAAAGTGACAGGCAGTGTGCATGTCTTGGAGATGCAGCTGAGTGGTGAGATTTGTCATGAACAGCCAGAGGAGAGAAGAAACCGGCTGATTCTGAAGCAGAGAAAACTCATTAAGAAATGTCATTTCAAGGCGTTTACTCATGCTGTATTAATTCAGCAAAAGAAAAATCCAGGCGCATGTTACTCATAAAATTATAATGTGTATTCATTGAAAGGTTTGTAAAGTGACTGCAGAGGAGTAAAAGAGAGGGATCACAGATAATTCAAATTCTGCTGTAATGATAATTAAAAAGTACAAGCTGCTGAAACCTGTTTGCGACCACCTCGGGACAGGGAGCTGACCCAGATCGAGCAACTGGTCGAGCAGATGCTAAGACAGCAGCAGATGGAGGATGATTATGGTGTAGACATGGCTGATGTCTCCCTAACATCCTGTGGCAATTGCAGCCAAAGAACATTTGTAAATATCATTTTGAAAAACCCAGAACAGTCAAAAGTTCAGTTGAGGTTCAGGGAAATTCAGATGATTTTAAGTGACTTCAAAAAGTCAAAGTGCGGATGTGTCGGTTGCCTAGTGGTTAGTATACGCGCCCATGTACAGAGGCTATAGTCCGCCAAGCGTGCAGCTCGGGTTTTGGAATCCGACCTGTGGCTCATTTCCTGCATGTTTAACCCCCTATCTCTAAAATCAAGCACAGAAAGCCCCCTAATAAACCTACACCCTTTTATAAACAGGTTTTTTAAATAAGCGGTCAGTCATCAGCCAATGGTTTATATTTCCGGCATAATCCAACAAACACCTGCCCACTGAAAATACCTGATAAAAGCAGCTCACGTTAGCAGCTTCCAGTCCATTCAAATCATGAATTGGTGTGTCAGGATTTTATTTTTAGGTCATATCACCGAGCGCTACATAAACAAAACTAATTTATCCCCCCAGAAATCCATCAGTTCCCCCATTACCCTGTAACTAATAATATTTGATATGCATGCAGGGGACATATCAACTATTTCACCATCATGGCAATAAGGAGATTGAGAGGCAATTTCAAAGACTAGTATAATTTCACTTTGAAGGTTGGCTGTGATTGGCTCAAGTCTTACCCTCCCAAATGTCTGCATGCAGAAAGTGTTACTCTGCTTTCACACTCTGTCTGTCAGCTCTCCTACAAACACCCTGAGGGAGCTTCTGAGGCTTTACACATGACATCACTGACAGCGACTTAATCCCTGTGCTTATAGTAATGTATGTTTTTTCCATTTATGGTTATATAGGTCGAGTTACTCTCTAGTTTATAACACCTGGAATCTAAAACTGAAGGGCTGCTCAAGCCTCAAACTGGTCCCTCGTAGTGAAAGACGATGGGGGTAATGGATGTCACGTCTCCGAGGATGTGCAGAAGTGTTACTTCTGGTCAGTGAGCACTGAGCTCTGTTTTTACGGTGCATTGTGGGTATTTTCTATTGAGCAAAGCTCTCACCGCAACACTGCACCATTGGCAATAAACACCGTAGAAAATGTCTGACTCCCTGGCAAAACTAATTCATCGCCTCGAAACGTCCCCTCCCCCAACATCAGTGTTCAAGACTACACCATGACGGCCCCATTTGTTACCACGTTGTGTTTTATCGTCTTACTTTGCATTTTGACTCGTGCAGTCCCCACGCTGCATGTTAAATGTGTTTAAACAGCCAAGTCTGTCTGGGTCTGTTTCTGAGTTGAGTATCAGCCAAGTAAAGGGAATCGTAGAGCGGTTCAACGGCCAGAAAAGTGATGCTGTTGTTTTTATTCTTGCTGCCTACAATGAAAGTTGAGCCTCTGTGACTGACAACTAAAAGAAGACTTTCAATCAAAATATTTAAGTTGCAATAATGAAGGATCAATCAGTAAGATGTGTAGAGAGTGAAATGGTAAAGTGATCTTACTATATGATCAGACATTAAGGAAACATGCTATGTTGAAGTGCTGGCTTCTCTGACAACAATGCAGCAGCCAGTATGTCCTCCTTCTAACTTTAGATTCTGGTCCTGAATGATCTGGATTTGTTTGGACCAGAGAAGGTAGGCGGTTTTAAGACACCCCCACACAGCCGTTTTGGACGCCCCTCGGTTTGTCAGATATGAGAGCAGTTATCAGGTCAACAGGTGTTGCAGTGATGGAAGCGGGCAAGAGAAGTGGTTCAGATAGAAGTGATTGTACCCGACCTAAAAAGCCTCTGCACAATTTTGTTTTGTTATTTTGATAAATTGTTCATTTCAGTGTTCCCAGAAGGACAGAAATCCTGATCAGAGTGGTTGGGGATTTTCCGTCCAATTTCAACCCATTTTATTCTTTATTGAAAATCAGAAGTTCAGCGCCTTATTGGCTGTGTGATGTTAACAAGAAGGTTAAGAGACACAGTAAAGGGAGCAGTTTCAAACATTTACCACAGAAGAAGAAAACAAACAGTACATGTGCTCATACTCAGGCTGTGCAGCTCTGACTCAGAGGCAGAAACACTGAGTGTTGACGTAATGACTCAAACCCGTCGGGAGCCGAAGTTTAAAAGAATCTGGTGGCTGTACGTCATGAGCAGCAGAACTTACAGAGAGCTGTGAGAATGGATCCAACTTGATCCATTCATTTTTGTGTTGGTGACAGTGATAAGCCGTCCCTTGAAATTCAATCATGTTAGCAGCTATATACGGATGCTCCTTGGAAATATCCGCTGCTATGTGTGTGAATGTACAAATCGTGTGACAGAAGCAGAATCCAGTTTATATCTGGTCTAGACTTTCACCTCTGCAACATCCCCAAAATCAGACATATCTTGTCCTAAATTGATGCAGAAAAACAAATTATGTGGCTTAATTTGTACTTCTAGGTTGGAAGTACATATTGCACGCCATGCACACAGCGATACACACACTCACATGGCAGCAACACACACACACACACACACACACAAATTAATCTTTCATATGAGGCAAAGACTGCGGACTGAAGTGAGATCAGAGGTGTGACCACGGGGTGGCATGGGCCCCCCTTGAAATTTGAATAGCCACCCCAAGTGCCACCCCAAAATCCCAAACTAAGTTAAAATAAAGTATTCTGGTGGTGTTGCAAAACGCTGCTTAGTTCTCTCAGTTGTAAATAAATGCTGTGCACATCTATTACTAATTTCTTGCACACTGCCTACCTTGCAAAGCATTTATTAGCTATATTTGGGTATCAAAACATGGCCAATAAATGTATTTTTGCAAAGTAAACAGCGTGCAAGAGTTTGCATGCAGTTTTCTAAGAACTTGAAATTGTGACTTGTACATCTTTTTTTTGAGTCCTCAAAGAAATAAGATAAGAAGATGCATATGTTGCAAAATTGTGAGGCTTACAAGTACAGTTCATTAATGGGGAAAGAAGACGGGTTTAATATATTCAATTAATTTGTGTGTTTGCAGAAACTTCATGCTACCTCAAAGTCAGTGGCTCAGGTGGGCCATCTCATTTAAAAAGTCTGGACACGCCCCTGAGTGTGATCATTGACAAATGGAGAGTTATCATGCTAGGTTTATCTGTTATCATTTCAATAAACAGATACTATTACATGATAAGGGTCATCGACTGAGGCTAATTGACGGTTTGGTCAACATTCAGGATGCCAAACTTTTCAGAATCAATGTAATGTTTGCAGAAGGACGTACCTAAACAGTGAAGCACTGAAAGCAAACCAAGTGTACAAAGACAACAGAGTGCATGTTGTAAAGTGAAATAATACTTGTAGGCAATAAGGCAGGAAGCGGTGTGTAAATCATGCAATGCTTGCAAAGCGTATCTAAAGACCTTACAACCTTTTCAAACAGCTGTTGTACAATAATGCGTGCAAAAAGAATAGTGAGCAACAAGGTCAGAGCAGGGGAGAAAAGGACGATGTCTTCCACTGTGTCGCTCCCAGCAGGAATTAGGTTATGTGTCATTCTGCCTCTCTGCTGCTGATACAGCTAGCAGGGGGAGTCAGGCGAATAACTATACTGTGTCAAAGAGAGAGGCAGTGATACTTAGCAAAATGCTAAGAAAGGGTAGCTAGCTCCATTAAAGCTCAGCGAGCGAGCTGAGCTTTGTGAGTGCTCCGTGACCCACAGCGCTGCGGATAAAGAAGCTGTTAGTCGAGGGTCAGATAATTTGGGCCTTTCAAGCCTGAGAGGATATGAAACTGTCGTATTCAGGTCCCTTTAAACCGGGCCAGGAGAGTGAGAGGTAGCCTCAGTGCTGGCCTTAAATCTCACCCACATGAGAACAGAGTGATGCTGGCTTTGTCACCGCAGGAACAAGATACTGAACAACATTGTTCTAGTTTTAAAAATTGAAGGTGTGAGTTATTTGTGAAACTTTGGTGCATGAAGTAAGTCAAACAAGTAGAAGGCAGCACAGGAACAAAAGGTTATGTGTAAACGTAACAAATGTACTTGATAATCACCATTAGTTCTGTTCATTCTGGGTGCACATGCATGTCTATTAAACCCTAACGAATAGGGCTTTCACACTTGCAGAAAACTCCTGAAAAACTCCAGATATTTGCCGGAGGAGCTGCATGTGTGAACGCAAACATCCAATTTTTACCCTCGGACTTCACCCAGACTTTCTCCTCCAGCCTCCTAGTATTTTTTCCACATTAAGTCTAAGTGAGCTGATGTGAGCATAGTCTGATATTCTCTGTGCAGATGATATTTTCAGGAGCGCAGATCTGAAAACGGCTCAACCATGAGCCAGTCATGAGCTGAAGACTAACAGAAATGTGCTGCATGTTTAATTTGGTCTAAGTACCGGAGTTTTCATGTTAAAAATAAGTATTTCTATTAGTGCTTTCACACACAAACTCAGATAAACGTCCTGAGATGTTCATGGTGAGCTGCATGTTAGAACGCAAATCCTTCACTCCGACTTTAACCAGGATTTAAAAAAAAAAAAAAAACCTCTGTACATGGGACACTTAACCGCTAGGCTATCCAGCGCCCCTTAACTTTCAGAGTTAGATCTGTAAATGTATCCACTAACCTTGTTTTTTTTGCACCGGCTGTGCCAATATTCTACATCAGACTAACGCAGTTCATCACTCTGAGCTGAGTACACCCTCGGTGTCCGCTCTATTTTGTCGCTGTGAAAACAACATTTGGAACCAAGCAGCGCTCATCGTTATCACTTATCCTTCTTCAGCCAATCAAAATCAAGAAAGAGTCTTACAAACGATACCATATCAACTTTGTCCACAACAACTCCTAAGTGAGTGACACGCCTCCTTGCACACAAGATGGTGAGTTTTAAGTAATATTTATGGTCTTGGTCTTGACTCGGTCTGGAAGCACTCTGGTCTCGGGTATGTCTTGGTCTCAGTTTGTGTGGCCTTGACTAAAACACTATAGGTTGTTTCAACTTAAATAAATTCTGGATATTGTCTCATAATTCGACTCCATGTTCTCTTTTAACGTCCTAAAGTCTTGTATGTCCAGAAACATTCCTCACATGTCCGAGGGAAAGAAAAGGTTCTGAATTCTCTCTGTGTCAGAGTCTCCCCATCAGTGCTGGTGCTCCATCTGTTAGCTTTCAGCTCCTGATTCCTCTGAGTATCCTCACTCGCCTCCTGACTGAAGTGTGCCATTACATGTGAGCGGACGAGCTGACTCTTCAGCTCTATAAGCGCTGCTTCCTGCTCCGTTTCCCGCATCCATTTGCAGAGTTGCCTCCTGAGTCTCGTCAGTGTTTCTGATGTACGAGGCTCAGCGGGGATAAATCTGCAGCCCCGAGACCCTTCAGCTGCATTTCTTATACGACCTGTACTCTCTAATACAGCCTGTCGTTCTGCTGCTCTGATGCTAATTTACACATAAAATACATTCTGGACCAAAGGTCAGTGTGGAGGAATGACGAGTCAGCTGTTCTTCTTCTGATCATCAGAGCGTGCACGATCAACCTGAACAATGAAACTCTGTCATCATGAAGAACAACGAGCTGCCAACGGTCCCCACTGAAGAATTAGCAGGAATGTATTCATGCATGAAAGGACGAATGTGCGGCACATAAATATATCATAAATCCAGTCTATCCTGTGTAAAAGTCTCTCTGAGTCATGACTGTCTACAATGAGTGAGAAGCTTGAGTCCCGCTGGCTGTGTTGTTGTCAGAGCCGTGTTTACATGGACAGGACGGCCGGCTCCTCCCCTTGTGTATAAAAGCCGTTTTAGTCAAGGACTAGAGAGAAGATGAAGAACATACTCACTGATTATTTGGATGTTAGTAAGAGTTTTTAGATCACGCTCATTCTGTGTCAGTTTACATGCAATGTGAAGCTACGAGCTAACTAAAGAGCGCTAACATTAGCATGCTAACACAACAATGCAGGACACAAGTGATTCCAGCTCGAGCTGAGGACGTTTTGTCCACTGCTCGCTGTTTGAGAGGAGTTGGAGGTGTGTCTCTGGAGGAGAGCAGAGGCAGGAAGTTTGACAGGAAGTTTGTTTTGGTTTCATGCTGGAGCTCAAGGGCGACATCTACTGGATCAAAAAGTTGCACATTTGTTGCACAAAGTTGGCAACTTTCTATCAAATATCAAAATTCTGTACTATAATTTAAATGTAGGTGAACACATAAATAAACAGATTGCTCCTGTATTTAGTCATCGATGAGAAACTGGAAATCTTTGCATAATTATCATTCAGTTCTACATTCATAAGTTTATTCTCTTTCTTGAATGAAATCTAATGAATACACTCTCGCACATCTCGTCACCTGTGCAGGTTTCCACTGGTTTTCTTTGGTCCTCTGGGGGTAATTCTGCCTGACATTAAACACGATCTTAGCTTACAGCTAACACAATGAGCGCGTGCAACCTTTCATGACAGAGATCAGAACAATTAACTCATCTGATGATCAGAGGAGAGCCGACAGCTGGAAGGAAACAAGTTTAACTCAATCTGAAACTCTCTTAATCTCATTGCTCGCCTCAGTTTTTTTAAATCTTCATTTTGGAGCTGCTGATTATCGTCTGTGGCTCTTAATGAATATCTGTCAGCAGAACGAACGACGACGTCTTGACCTGTTTGTGTCATAAAAGTGTTCAGAGTCAGAGACTTGAGCTCCGTCTGCAGGCACGCTCTACGACATCACCAACGTCTATATCTCATTATGATGATGAAGCTTCTGTTTGTGAGATCTCATAATTATGAGATCTTAATCTCACTGTAGCAGCTGCAGCATGCGTGTGTTGGATTATTAAACATATGAATCAGATTTCTGTGGCGGAAGTTGGAAAACCCTGTTGTTCTTGTTTTTGGTTATTTTGTGCAGAGGTTTTAAAAATATTCATGTTTTCAGTTTCTGCACTTAAAAAGGGAATCATGAATACCTGTGAGGCAGCAGAACTTTTGGTTTGAGTTAGAAAATAGTTTAGACTATAAATAGACTGTAAATATTACTGGATGAAGCCTGAGTGACGTCACCCATCTGTTCCTGCAGGGGGCGCTGGAGTCCCATCGATGGTGGTCTCCATGCTGGAAATGCTGTCTCAGTCTAACTTTCAGTCAACCTAACGACAGACTGAGAGCTGGAGCTGAGGCGGGTTTTAAACCTCCTGACAAACCGTTACACCGCGCCCTCCTGTCAATCATGTCAGCTACACGCCTTATTGTGAATAACTCTTATCCTTCATCAAATCAAAACTGATGAGTCATCAAAACATTCACCCCCCCGTACAGTGTGTGTCGATCGAGACATGAGCTCATCACACCTGTTTGTTTTTTGAACCAGGCTGTAAACATGTTAATCTCTGCTATAAAAACAGGCTTTTTAGAATGGGTGTGTATGTGACTTCTTGTGTTCCTGGAGCCAGCCTCTAGTGGACACTCCAGGTACTGCAGGATTTTGCACTTAATTTTTCAAGACAGGAGGTTGCCGCTTGGTTTTTTCTTCCTTTAGATCATCAACACACAGATAGTAATGGTTATACGTCAGATTTTCCCGCTCCTTAAAGGTCGTTTAGCTCGTTGTTTGTTGCCTTCGGTGCGTGCTGTTCTTTTCCATCCCTGCATGTTGTAGTCTGTGCTTCTGTTCCTGATCGACTCTGACATGTGCGCCTCTTTTCCTGTCACGTGTGCCCCTTCATGTACCACCACCATCATGTGCATCTAATGACCATCACCCAGCTTCCAGAATAGCAAGAAAAATCCAAACCAAAAAAATCAAAGGTTCATGACGATCACCAGAAATGAGTCATAAAGGGAGACGAACATTCAAGTCCTGCATCAGAGGTGTGAGAGTTGGAAGCTGTCCCCTGCTCTGAGTCAGCAGCACAGAAAGCGTTCGTCAGGCTCAGATAATCCAACCGACGCTGCCGTGTAGAAATATTCATTGAAGACATTTCAAATCAAGACCACCACTGACCGGCTATTTGTCCACATCATTACTGAGATTAGAAGGAAAACGCCTCTTTCTAAAAGAACAAATAACTTTAATTCCTCCATAGTTTGATTTTTATCCCCCGGTTACGATCACAACCTTCCCGGTGTTAAGTAAGTGACACGCCCCCAAAAACAAGATGATGATTAGTCTGTGATATTTATGGTCTTGGTCTTGACAAAGTCTCAGTCCCTAAATATCTTGGTCTTGTCTCGGTCTCGGATCACTCTGGTCTCTGGTACGTCTTGGTCTTGACTACAACACTAGCTCAAGGTTTCTGTCTCTTAAAGGAAGTTTTTCCTCTCCACTGTAACTTTGCTAAATGTTGCTTAGAGTTCATGATGGATTAACGTTTGGTCTTTGTAGATAATATAACAAAGTATGGTCATTTACCTGCTCTTATATTATCAATAAAATTGAACAGAAATAAAACTGGAGGATTGAAAAAGTAACCTGCACTTCTCTTTAGTTCTCTTAGTGGTCCCTCATTTGGTCCCTCCCTATTAAAGAAAAAAATATATCTTTGCATCCATTCAATTAATGGGGGCAATAAATGTAAAATGAGGGTGCTGTGCAACCTTTTGCCCCCTCTTATAACCGGTCCTGACTTCAGGGTTCATCAAAAGTACAGATGAGGCCGAGACACTAGCGGAACACCTGAGGCTGCAGGTGTCACATACCCGGGAGCACCCAGACCCTCTGTAGGGAGTCACCGAGGGGGGAGGGGAGGGTGTGAACTATGGGAGCTCCAAGGGAATTGGGATTTTCCCAAAAATCTGATTCAACAATTTAATCGATTATTACCCTTATGAAAACATTTGTTACAAACTGGAGCAATAAAGAGTGATAGATAAACATGTGATATCTGATCACAGACATGAACAGACTCAGAGCGAACACACCCCACCTGTCTCTGACATGACCCTGGTTTTTACTGCTAGCTTTTTTAAACTTTGGAGAATATAGAATAGAAACAGCAATAAAAGCTGAGCACTGACGATTAAAGAAGATCAGGCTGCACAGAGGGGTTGAGTTGTGTTTCCCCTCTGCTGCAGTTTCCTCTCTCCATCACTCATCTTGTCTTCAGAGACGAGAACTCAGTTTTGGCCGCTTGGGTGCTGCAGAGCTGCTCACTATTAGTGTCACTGTGTTGCACAATCATGCTGCTGAAAATAAATGTTTGCTTATTTTGTAAGGTCAAAAATGAGGATTAATATCAGAAGAAAAACTGGGGTAACATTACAAATACAATGTCAGAGTTTTCTGATGGATACAGTCAAACAAATGTTTCATTTACGGATCAAATGATCAGTAATGAGGATGTCTGTGGGAAGGTGAGTGTGAGGTTCTGAAATCGGTTTTAATTCAGCTATGAGGTTAATTAATGCAAGGTTATGATGCTCTAAGTGTATGTATGTGCACACTGTGTGGCCTCTGCACACCTCTGCAGCAGCTGGCTAAGCTAACCTGCCGGTCCTCTCCTTCTCCTCACGACAGAACCAGAACCACCCATGCACCGTCCGCCCCGCTGCACCGGCGCAGAGCTGAGGGCCTCTTTCAGCCTCCACGACATGAACTTGGGTCGAACAGAAACGCACCAAAGCGAACAAACGTCGCATTGAGGCGCAGAGCTAGCAAACGCTGCGTAGTAGCATCTCCTGTCTGCAGCTGCATGAAGAGGAGCTGCTGCCCGGAGCCTCGGTCCTGCTGATGATGTCAGTGTTCGAGCACGGGGACACATTAGTCCAACATGAGCCGGCAGGGACGTGACTGCAGCGGACTCTGATGTGTGCAGAACATGCAGGCGCACACACACACACACACACACATACATACACACGACGACGCACTTTGCACGAACTGCATCATTTCATACGTTGAGATGTGTGCACAGATTAGAAAAACTGATGCACGATGTCGAGAGCGTAATGTTTGATCGATTCTGTCAAATTAAAGACACATAATGAGGTGGGACAGTCCAGCTCGACGGCTGCAGGGAGCGGATCTGTGTGTCCCCGCAGCCGTGCAAAGAGCTCCACAACACGGTGCTGCAAATCAGGAAAAAGCTGCATGTCTTACCGCATCAGTCCGGGCTCCCTGGCTCTGCTCATCCATCTTTTCACCAGGATGATCCGAGGCAGAACGAGAGTGGTTTCCCAATGACGACATCGGACATGTGCAAAAGGTAAAGCTGCAATATCCGCCTTATTGGTCACACTCTCCTCCTCCCGAAGCGAGAGAGCGTAGTTGGTGGATTGCTGCGCAACCTCGCTGCACCATCCACAGCTACCACAGCCCTCTCTCCCTCTCCTCTCCCTCTCCCCTCTCACTCTCTCCCCTCTCACTCTCTCCCTCTCTCAGCCTGCAGCACTGACAGAAGCACGCGCGCTTTAAACCTCCGCCAAGGAGTCCGCCTGAGCACCTCCTCCTCCATCTGTCTGCCTCAGACGAACATATTTTCATAAAGGAAATCTGTTGTGCACATTAATGCTCCCAGCAGGAGGCTGCCCAGGATTACAGACATCATCATCCCCACGATCACCATCATCATCACCATCATCACCTTCATCACCTTGATCACCACCACCATCATCACCATCATCATCACCATCACCATCATCACCGTCATCACCTTCATCACCACCATCACCATCATCACCATCACCATCATCACCACCATCACCATCATCACCGTCATCACCTTCATCATCACCACCATCACCACCATCACCATCATCACCATCACTATCATCATCACATCATCATCACCATCACCATCATCATCATCACCATCATCATCATCATCACCATCATCATCACCATCATCATCATCATCATCACCATCATCACCATCATCACCATCACCACCATCATCATCATCATCACCATCATCATCGCATCATCACCACCATCACCATCATCACCATCATCATCACCATCATCATCATCATCACCATCATCATCACCATCATCATCATCACC